>NW_022170249.1:29117924-29147868 GCF_008802855.1 Photinus pyralis
TTTTTGGGGCCTTTAGAGTTCGAACTAAGTGTTATTTCGAGCATCATTTTTTAAATGAGAATTTTCCCGCAAATTTTCCGCGAGTAACGAGCGAAAAAGCATAAAACCAGTAAGTAAATTAATTTACCGCGTCGGTGGTATCCCAAGCCAAAAGAGATAATGAGTAAAGGAAAAATAAAAACCGAACTCCGAATAAAGGCAGTCAGATTCGATCAAGGACAAATTAATTAAACGTACCGGTATAATTGTTGCAACAAATGATTATGCCAAGATGCCAATTTCTGGGTCATTTTGTCACTCATTGAAAGTTTAAGAAAGAAAATATTCATAGACGTAAATGGGTTCGATTTAATTAGCCATAAGGTCTATTTTGGAAATCTAACGGGGTTCTGCCTTCGGGTAACTGCAGCCGGCTGGGCAGAGATTGAAATTTGGAGTAATTTGAGGCTATATTAATGAAAAAAAAATATAACAAAGTATGTATGGTATGCAGCTGTTGAAACGGAGCCGGTGCTGGGTCTGAAGATACCGCCACTGGTTGTCGCTGTCAAATGGAATAGCGTCAAAATAAACGTTGGTAATTTCTCGTAGTTTTTTTATTGGACCCTGACACAGGTGCATTTAAATAATGATATAACAAGGCCTTAATTTACTAGGATTAACGACGCCAGTAACACAGGTGAGTAAAATAGCCAAATAAAAGTAATGATTAAATTAACAGGTCTGAGAATGCATAATAATGAAACTAAAAAGGAAAGCTTTCGGGAAAATGAAAACTAAACGGAAAATAAATTAAAAGGACTTCTCGTTTTCTAATCGGGGTTCTGATATCTGGTCGGTAAGAGGTAAAGAAATTGATTTCTGGTTCTGGCTTCTGATAGGTAAGAGGTACTGGAAAATTTCTGGTTCTGGTTTCTGGTCGGTTTGGGGTAACGGAATTCTCCCTGGAAGTCTTGACAATCACACTTTTATAGAGACAAGGAGAAGCACAAAACAAGTGGAGAAATGAGAAGGGATTTAAATTCAAAACAGGGAGACGACAGCGTCGACATCTAACGGAGGAATTTTATAACACATACTACAGGATGTTTCTAAATTAAATTTCTACGTTACCACTTTTATATTTTTTTTACAATTTTGTATACAAAAACTTGCTGTATACTGTTATTGTCTTTGACAGTGAAGTAAGAGTACTTTAAAAGCAACGAATTAGATTTATTTTGACTTTTTCGCATTAATAAGATCGATAATTTACTGCAAAAAAATCGTTATTTGAAAAAGACCATTGCAACCGCCCTTTTTTAATATAAAGATTGTAATTATATAAAACTTTTTATAAATATTAATGTGTCAGTTTTGACAGGAGTCATGTAAAGTGACAGGAGACCGGAAAAATAGCCAGGGCAACAGATCAAGAAAGAAGAAAAAACCTTAAAGTTAAGGACAGAATGAAAAACAAAGACCAAGAAAGCCATAAGCCGCGCCCTTGTGGTGCAGTGTTAAAAAAACCCGACTATGGCACTGAGGGTCCCTGGTTCGAATCCCGCTTCGCGCATGGATACTTGTGCATGTATAGTGGGTTGGCTAAAACACCGCCCATTTAAAAATAAGAGCCATACGTGCAGCAAGCTATGACGAGCTTCATAGTCATGCGGACGATATCCTGAAAAACTTATGGTGCGACTCTTTTCAATTGGGGTGCATTGAAGTTAAGCTATGAAAGAGACGGTCTCATTGTATTTCATATGCAATGAATGCAAATAATAATATTGTAGCGAATATTCCAGAAATTCCGACAGACATCGAGGCGCAATGAAAGATTAGTCATCGGCGATAAAAAAACGAAAGCGGATGTGACGCAATCTTTCATAGAAATATGACGTGTTTGTTCGAGAACATTCTGAAGCGTCCTTGAACACTCAAGAACATTCTAGAAAGAATGTTGTTTGCTATGTAAGCAAATCTCTATTATAAGCTGTAAATTACACCACTAGGAATGTAATTAACGTAATTTGTAGTACTTCCCAGGAAAGAATGCTGATCAAAGATCACGCTGATGCCGATCTACAACTGTGTCTACCACTCTGTGACCGGAATTCCCTCCTGACGAGCCGAATATGTATTTTAAAAGATATTCAAATCTGAATCATTACCAAATATCCAACAACAAGCACACTCGCTCTTGATAAAAGGGCACTTTACTGGAACAAAAGGGTAAATCTTGCCAGAGTACCGTTCCCACGTTTTTGAAGGCAAACTTTGACGATAATACACTAATTTTATACAGAGGAATGATTGGCTTTCATAAAATCATAATGATACCTGTTAAATAGGCACATCTATCTAATTAGGCTAATTAATAAGTAATTAATTTTGAAATTAAAATTGTTTAGGTACAATCGCACGTACTTTACACGGCCTTTCAACTCAAATACGTAGTTTCCCACAAACGTGATAAGGTATTTTCTGGAAAGGTGGGCACTTTTTATCTTTGGCCTCCTGATGGAGAACCTTTCCCAATAAATCAAAATCAACTTTTACATGTAAGTACTTTTTGTGTCAATTTTTTAAGTACTTAGTTAATGGAAACTGAAGTCATGTGACAATAACGGCAGTAAGTGGCCGCAATGTGACTAAAGGTCAATTGCTTTGTGGCACAATTTTCAAATTTCCCAGACAAGAATAGCAACCAGGTGTTTACATGTTCAAGGATTTCATAAAATAAGCGTAAGGATTTCCAGTATGACGCAAAATACACTTAAAGACATTTTTATAGTTAATTTTATATGGTTAGCTTTTCTGAATTGGTTACTTTAATAATTATAGCTAAAAGTCAGTTACATTATTAACATATGTATGGTCCATAAAAATTCATTTCAGTGTTAACACAAATTAACATCTTTTTTATATTTTCTACATGGAAAAAATTACATAAATCACGCGTACTTACAGTATGGAAGGGGATCGACCTTTCAATGATTTAAATTCTTCTCACTGTACCATAAGTGGATAAGTCGCTGTGCCTTCAGTAAAAATGTTTTGGAAAATTACGCTTTTAGTAGTAGCATCTATTCAAATTACGTAAGTCCATAGAACTGTATTTCCAATATTGTCAAACTGTGTTTAGGTTTTGTCAAAATGTTAGTGGAATTATGCTACCGACTCAATTGTTAATGGGTGCAGGCACATCTGCCTATCAGGTTGAAGGAGCTTGGAATGAGGATGGTAATATGGGCGCATATAAACTTAAGTGACAGTAATTTTAGGTCGAGGTCTAAGTATATGGGACACTTTTGTTCACGACTATCCCGAAAAGATTGAAGATCATAGTACGGGAGATGTTGCAAGTGATACCTATCATAAAACAAAGGAGGACGTCGCTCTTCTAAAAAATATAGGTTTTCACTTTTATCGATTTTCGATATCATGGTCAAGAGTACTGCCGAAAGGATTTGAAAATGAAGTGAATCCATTAGGCATTGCTTACTATAACACTCTAATTGACGAGTTATTGGCAAATGGCATTGAACCGGTTGTGACAATGTACCACTTCGATCTTCCCCAAACCTTGCAGGATTTAGGAGGATGGACAAATCCTAATATCATAAAGTGGTTTACAAATTTTGCTAGGATTCTGTTTGAAAATTTTGGAAATCGAGTTAAAAGTTGGATCACTATTAACGAACCGAAACAACTTTGCAGATTTACCTATGCCAAAGGATTAATAGCACCAGGCCTTGTTTCAGAAGGTTTAGGTGAATACTTATGTATCCACTACGCAACGTTAGCGCATGCCAGCGTTTATCACCTGTATTCGCGCCGCTTTAGAAGATCTCAAAACGGTATTTTGGGCAGGGACAAAGAAACGTATTGACACCGCCTGTCTTTTAGGAAAAGTCGGTTTAACCATTGATGGTTCTTGGTGCGAACCAGTAGATAAAAAAGAAAGGGATGCTGCCAGCCGAAAGATTGCGTTTGATGTATGTGACATGTTCCACTACATAATATCCCAATTATACTTTCAGATTGATATGTTTGCCAATCCAATTTTTGGTCAACTTGGAGGTTACCCAGACTTTATAAGTAAATTCATAGGTTACAAAAGTAAATTAGAGGGCTACACAGAATCACGTCTGCCAAAATTGAGTCCCGAACAAATATCATATATTAAGGGCACTGCCGACTTCTTCGGACTAAATTTCTATTATACCACTCTAGCCAAATCTGGACCTTCGACTCTTCTTAACACCAAAGATATGGACGTGGAGGATCTTCCGGAACCGAACCCAATTAAAAATGTCAACGAGTCTATTAAGGTAAGTTGGTCGCAGTGTTGTTTATGAAATTTTAATTTGCACTTCAGTTAGCGGCCATCGGGTTTAGGAAAGTACTCAGGTATGTCAAAACAAAATATGGAAATCCCGAGATTTGGATTTTGGAGAATGGATTTCCAACAACCGAAGATAGTGGCTTGGATGACCAGTCGCGGATCAGCTACTTCAAGGTAACTCCGCCAACTGCTTTGGTACTTTCTGAGCGTAGCACTTTTAGAACAGCATACGGTCCGTAGTAGATGCAATAAATAAGGATAAAGTAAATATTCGAAGATATACTGTTTGGAGCATTATGGACAACTTTGAGTGGAATAAGGGATATACGTAGGTATGTGTTCCAACAATTCGTACTTAATGTATTTTTATTTTAGTGTTAGATTTGGTATATTTCACATTAATTTCACGGATCCGTCCCGAGAACGAGTGCCTAAGGCCTCTGCCACTTTCTTTAAAACGTTACTTGCAACGAGAACGTTACCAACAGAATAAAGAGAGATATAAAATCGTGCAGGAAGGGGTTCTTTTTGGCAGCTGTATCATAATAGTGACTTAGATTTGTTCTAAATAATTTGTCAATTCGAAACGGATGGGCGTTAGGGATAGACACTTTTGTAACTTCATTTACGGTCTCAAATTGGATTGATGATCGCAGTACGCCAAATGAAAATTCTACCACGTGTAAAATGTTGCGTTTTTAACGGAAAGGGAATAAACGTGTAACGTGCTAAGGCATCCACTGACGATGTTAGATGGTATTATATAGAGCATGTATTACGTAGTTCTAAAAATATTAGTTTCTCTGATCTAAAATAGGAATCAAGGAGAATTTTTAACAGATAATTAGTTGTCTAAACCGAAAATGCTCCCGCTGCATTACAGTGAAAGTTAACTTTAGGGGAAGCATGATCGAGAATTTCCGGATTTCCTTCAAGTAAACCACAACTTTTAAGACTTTCATAACAAACTTTTGACTTGCTCAAATCACCACCCTCCTTTCTATAGAGATCGTTATTTCAACAAAAACATCACCCCAAAATAGTAATAAATCAACAAAAGGAAAATTGTCTAACCTAACGTTTTGATTAAACAGCATCTTTGACACAGAAGAGAGAGGTTGTTATTAATGATTGAAAAGGGGGGTATATTCAGATGAAAGGCGTGCGCGTCTAAGAAAAATCGCACTGTAAATTCGAAACGTAAAGAAGTTACATCTAAAATAATGGCAATTCTATGCATTGAAGTTCTTTTTTACAATGCGTATCTGACGAGAAAATATGGTCTGAGTAAGTGTATCGGTTTCTTTTCGTGCTTTTGTTAGGCTGTCGAAGCTTTACTACACTAAAAGCTTTCTCAAAAGTGGTCGTAGGTTTTATTCACTTTTAAATGTCTCGATTTCGCTATTCACCGTTTGAGTAATGTTCAGGCGAAGGGCGGTAAGAGTATTTAATTCCGAGGGCTACACTGAAGCAAAAACCTTTAGTTCAATCACAGATTACCTAGGCATTTTAGGTTATATGTTTCGTTTATCTGTTAGTACCAATTAATCTATGTATCCAATGAGATGCAACGGTCTTTGTTGCATAAAGGGTTAAAATTTCCCTTCGTTTCGGAAAGCTTCAAAATTCTGAACTAAAGCTGCAGAAAATAATAATTTGCCATCGGCTAGCCAAATATTTACAAAATTTTACATTTTTTTATGGTTCTACTCATAGCCTAATCTTATTAGGCCATGGTTCTACTTACTGCAGATTGCTCTGAAATTTAACTAATAAATTCTAAAACTTGTTTCCATTTTCCAGTAAAAAGAACAATAAATGGCCCATGTGAAGTTGCCCCCCACCCCCTCCACATGAAATAATTTGACAAAAATGTGTCGATAATTAGTGCTACGTTAGCGCTCTTTTGTGCTCGAAGATTACGATTCCTTGCCTTTCCAAGAAAAACGACAAAAAGTAAAATATTTTGTGAAGATGGCTCCACCCATGACCCGTTCTTAAAGAAACGCACATACGTTGTTAGTGCTGCGTTAGTGCTGTTTTATGCTTAAAAATTACGATTCCAACGTTTTTTTGTTTCCGAGAAAAACAAAAAATAGGTACTAAAGTATTGTGCGGAGTTGACCCCATTTATGACTCGTTAAAAAAACACATACTATAGTTAGTGCTACGTTAGTGCTGTGGTAGTCGAATATTAACAGTAACACTGGATCTTACCTCAAAATGAACCGTGCAAAATGTTAGGAAATATTGAATGACTTTATTTATCGATCTTGAGCAGATATTGGGAATATGGTGGTTTATCAGTTTCTTCAAGACTAAGACTAATCCTAATGTAACTAAAGTCAATAAATTGGTGTAAGAAACAGGGTTGACATTGATATTAAAAAATTTTGTCCAGATCGATCCATGAATTAGAAAAATATCTATTGTTCAAATTATTAATAAAAAAAATTTGTTAGATTGCACGTAAGTTATCCAATGAAGGAGTAACACCATTATTTTTAAAAACTTTTTAATCATGCGGAAACTATGCAGTATTCTAGAACTTCTGTTGAGATGTTCCACCCTGTACAATACAACTTACGACGATGCACCCATTTTTCAGAGCTGGAAACCGTGCAATTTTTAGGAGGCGAAAGCTGTCTGCACCATCTGGAGGGCACGAGCGTTGGTTACGTTTGGAATCTTCTTTTTAATGGCGATTACGAAAGTTTGTTGTTATTTTTGTATTATTTAATGCAGGTAGTTCTTATAATGTATTTGCGTTTTGCATGCAAGATTTTATATTTTTTGCAAGTTCCAATCTTTGATTTTGAAATTGACTTGATTTAATCCCAATGCAGATTCATGTGTTTTGTATCGTTAATCTTTGTTTGAAATCGCGTTCATTTTCGGTGTAATGTTTGACAAATTTTTATTTATGTTTCGATTACATGGCCTTGGCCCAAACTTAGATTTATATTTTTGAGCAGTCTTTTAAACATGTGAAAATTATCGAATTGTTTAGTGAGTGTATGTGTGTACTGACTTGTTTGTAAACTACACGGCCAAGGGGGTGAAAAAAATCTGTAATCAGATGAGTTACCAGATTCAATACCGGGGCTGATCTCGACAATCAACTGTAAGCTCGAAACCCCGAACGAGGGGCGAGTTAGCTATCTTGGGGGCGAGATTCTGCTAATAAAAACTCTTAGGTTGTGATATATGAGTTGTGATTCACTGATTTCCTCATATTTTGTCGTAATATTGAATTTGCCTCAAAGGGCCATGTAATTTTCCGTCTTGCTCCTAACAGAAGGATTTTATTGAGTCACATCATATGTATTTCACCCTTTCTCAGAATTTTGGTACCTGCTTACCTAACCCATTGTTCCCAAAACTTGTTTTTAAACTATATGCCAACTTTGGAAGCTTGCATGGTACATATTTTGTTGTTTTAATAATTCATATCATTAGAAACTATTAATTTTGCTACGCAATTTAATATGAATTTGTGGGCTGGTTTTTTTGTTGGGAATAGCGATTCGGGTGCATAAAAAACTCCATTCCACGTTTTCTCGTAAATTACAGCACTTCACAGTCATCATATATTACAAAAACGTTTTTTAAACGTAAATAAAGCATTGTTTTAGAACAATTTGACATCTGTTCGAAAGAAAAAAATGCGTTAAAATAGTGCCAGTTGTCACTTCTGAAACTCTTATTAGATATACACTAAATTTACCATTTACAGGAGTAGTTTTCATTTAGATCTTGCACATTTTCCTTTTTGTACGTATATTCGATAATATGAATATTTTACAGTCATTATTCAGTTACAACTTTTAATGGATTCCGTCAGTATAATAGTACCTTTCAATGATCAACTTGAAATGAAAACATGACTTAACATTTTGTTTTAAACGGCCTATCAAACGACATGCGATGGATTGACGTTGATCCTGATAGATTACGTACCCTAGTCCATCCACTCTTCCATACGAGCTGAGCAATAAATAAATTTGTGTATTCCAAACATACATATTAGATATTACGTTTCGCCTTCGCATAGGCTTGAGAAAGGCGTAACTTTATTTTGGGACTGAGTGGAATGCGAAAAACACAGCTAGTTTAACCTAATCGTAAATTCAACGCACGAGGTGATTCCTTCTGCATTGACGATAAGGCGTTGCCCGGATTACCGATGTCTTGGTTAAAGAGGGAATCTTGGGGAAAACCTGGATTACAATCAACCCTACTGAATAATGATCGCGGAAAAATTCAAAGGGAAAGAAAGTTCTCTCCATATTTACGCTGTATTTATGACGCAGGCACATAATTAGGATTATGACACCTAATCAGAGCTGGGCAGTATTCGATTTTGTAAATACTTTTTAGTATTCAAATCCTTTAAAGTATTCAAATACTTTGTAATTAAATACTTTTATGGAAGCAGTATTTGTATTTGTAACTCAAATACTTTCACAAATATTTAGTATTCGAATACTTCGCAAGGTATTTGAATACTTTGAGGAGTGTTCCAATACTTCGCATAGTATTTAAATACTTTACCTTCCTTTTTTACAAAAAATCGACTACTCCAAAATTTCTCGGAAAACACTTTTTCTTATTAATTTTGGTGCGTAGAATCCAAAACAATTCGTACTTTTTCGATCAGACTTCTCAATCAAAAGTTACAGACTAGAAACCAATTTCGAAAGAAAATTCAAAGGGCTGTAACTTTTGAAATAGTAGCCCAACCTTGGAACTGTTTGAAATTATGGATTCTACAGCCACATTCTATAAGAAAATTTTTTTCCGGGTCGATCTGAAACAATTTTTTCTGAGGGCCTCAAAAAAAGGCAGTGTATAACTTTCCTTTTTTTACAAAAAATCGACTACACCAAAATTTTTCCGGAAAACACTTTTTCTTATTAATTTTGGTGCGTAGAATCCAAAACAATTAGTACTTTCTCGATCAGACTTCTCAATCAAAAGTTATAGACTAGAAACCAATTTCGAAAAAAAATTCAAAGGGCTGTAACTTTTGAAATAGTAGCCCAATCTGGGAACTGTTTGAAATTATGGATTCTACAGCCACATTCTATAAGAAAATTTTTTTCCGGGTCGATCTGAAACAATTTTTTTTGATGGCCTCAAAAAAATGCAGTGTATAACCTTCCTTTTTTACGAAAAATCGACTACACCAAAATTTCTCGGGAAAACACTTTTTCTTATTAATTTTGGTGCGTAGAATCCAAAACAATTCGTACTTTTTCGATCAGACTTCTCAATCAAAAGTTATAGACTAGAAACCCTCCAAGGGAATCCTCCTTAAGTTTCTCCTAGGCTAAATATTTTCCTAGAAATCTTTTTTAACAACAAGAATTTTATTTAAAACGTTTCTTCATATTTGGCAGACATGTCGAAATTTTTCTGAAAAAGAAATTTGAAAAAGGTCCTACAACTTTATCACAATCCTACTTAAAACTCTTCCTAGAAACAGGTACGTTATTAAAACCGAGGCCAGCACCAAGGCCCCGACCATAGGAAAAATCCAAGGTCACGCCCTTGAGTCAAATTTCAAGTCTACAATCTTGAGACCAAGGCCACAACCTTGAAATGTCACAAAAGTGGGGGTGGTGGCTCTGTTCTACTCAATTGTGTCGCTATGGCGGTTATTCTAAGAGTATTTTATTCTGCGTTATAGAACCGGCCCTAAACGGGATAAAATGAAAGGTTTTAGAGTGATGTTTTTACGCTATTTAATATCCCGCTACCTTCAGGCAGGCATTTTTGAAAAATTGTAAAGAACATGTTCTCATACCTCATAAAAAAAGCCACTTTTTTCTATGTGCTTTTATTTGTGGTTAAAAATTCACAAGTAAACAATATGGCCTTGTTCTTAATCCGTTATACTTTCGTGTTATATAAGGACGAAGGTGGAGCTTGACAAACTATTCGCTCTCTAAACATTTGGAGAACTTTGTTATTCTCCAATAAAGAATTTTTGCATCATCGTCCCGGATTTTTTAAATAAATTTACTAAAATAGTTTTGCGTTGGATTTGTTACAGCGATGGTTACGTGAAACTACAATCCACCCTCAATTATTCGATATTGTACATATTTTCCAATTCTGCACTTTATGTATAAGTAACGTCAATGACATCCACATAAATCAGACTTCTTTCAGTGACAAGTTAAACTTAATAAGCTCATGGAAAAGTGGAAAGCTTGCAAAACGAATATATTTCATGTACACCCTATTTTTCTGACATTAACTTCTGCCCTCCACCATTTTCAATAACTGCACGGGTTTTCGCTATAAATTAGCTGAACACGTGGCGATGTTGGCAAGTGTTGATAATGTTGCTGATTGATTTGCGAATTTCCAGTTTATTACATTACTCCTCCTTGTAAATACCTACCCATCACGTTTATAGAGGGAATGAATGGAGGAAGGTCTTTAATTTGCCGGATTATGCACGGCACTTATCATCTTACAAAACTAATATAACTTGAGAAGCGCTTTAAAGTAAATTTCACAATGAGCTAACTTGAAAGTTTTAAAGGGAGCAGTCAGATTTAATACTCGTTAAGCATAAAGGGGATGAGAGCCAAGAGGTGCACCTACGGAACTTTGTAGATTTTAATATGCGGGCATCAAACAATGAGAAAATGTAATAGGAGTAATTATTTCAAGCTTCACAAATGCTACGATTACGACCGAATGAAACAATTCGGAAAATGCAGTATGGTTTGTGAACATAATTTTGCTACAATAAAAGGAAATTACAATTTTCATTCAAGATGTTTACCTTTCGGAACGGCCTTGTTTAGGTACATTATTTGTCTTCGTATATTTTTTCAGAAAATGTAGTAGGATGGAAATAAACAGGTTCACTTTTTTAGTAGGTACGCTGTGTGATTGGAATTTGGAAATCTGTTATAGAGGGAAACTAAGAACGGACGTTCAAGAATTGTTCTCGTCAGACCGCCTGTGTTGGTGGTTGTCACAAAAAATGTAACATTTGAAAGATTATTACAAGACAGCTTGCAATCTTCTGCTATTTGACTTACTGCATACTTGTATAGTGTAAATTATATACTCGTACTAGTTTCCCACCAGTATCTCCAGATGTTACAACCTCTTTTCATGGGAAACTATTATAAAAAAATAAGTCTCCACAATATCCCGAGAGGTATGGCTCACTACCGAGAGTAGCTCTAGGGCCTTCATGGATTACAAGGAAGGAAAAAGACCTACTGAAAACTTTCCACAAGATATGCGCACTTACTTTCTTAGTTCTTTTCCAATTTGCATTTTACAATTACATTATAATAGATTTCAATCTGTACGACAACATCGGAGAATTTTATTTCCCTCGCAATTATGATTTTACATTAATATTTAAAATATTTATTAAGGCTGTCATGTAACGGAGCCCTACATTCAACCAAGGTCTCATGGGCGAAGAATATATATTTTGTGATTTATGGTTTCTGCATATACATAAATATTTAGAAGGCATAGGAAACATTTGACACACATGTACAATAAGATAGTGGCAAAATATCATTGTAAACAAATTCAACAAATATCGCTCTTATATGAAACAAACAAGAACCTCCTACCCATCGCACAAGCCAATGACAAAAATCACAAAAGTGTTAAATTTTTATAGACGCTGCAATTTAGAAAATTTGGTTGAAACTTTACTTATATATACCACATGTAAGAAGCCAATTGAAAATGGGTCATATCCAATACCCCGTAGGGTCACACCGAGGTGCTCTGTCGCTTTTTTAGAGCTCTTTACAGGTTTATTTTTCTTTTAATCACTTCACTTGATACAAACGCACTATACATAAAACCTTCGAAATGCTACAATTAAATTGCCACTTACCTTGAACAAAGAGCACGCTTAAAATACTGTTTAAATCCCCTTTTAAAAAGCTTTCTTATGTGCAACCCCACACAACAGTAATCCTCTGAAACCAACCCACATTTTCCCTGTGTTCGCGCTAAATTCGATTTCCAGTCCCCTGTGTTATCCACTTCTATCATTTAAATCGCAATTTACGAAAAAAAATTATAATCACCTATAATTTATAAGAGAAAAAATTCACACGCTTACTCGAGTAACTACTTCAACAATTTACCGAGGTGACTTACACCGTGTATGGTGAAACAGGGTACTCTCTCACTCAGTCAACACTTTACAAACGAATCACGCAAACAGTATCTTTTAAACAAGTACCTACTCTTTCGCGATTGCTAGCAAAAATGTGTTAAAAAGAAGTCGAATTAATTTTCAACAGCTACACGAAGAAGTAATTTGCTTGATTCTTTTTTATTTTAGTTTGCCCGTTTCTCAGTTGCATGGTACTGATAGGAGATCAATAGCTTAGGTAACCTTTAGCTATCTACATTAATTGTGTCCTTTTTCGGATGCGAGATTTAAAAGGTGATCATTTAATTCCTCTACTGTATTTTAAGTACCTGATGTTTTACAGTATGATATGAAATCATAGGTAATAGTATATTGTTTCAGTACGAGTTAAAGTGTCACAGAGAACCTACCTCACTTTTTCTGATACAAATGTGGCAAAATCATTAAATGTTCTATTCACTTTTCTATACAACGAAGTAGCCTAATAAAACCATTAACGAGATTGCTCGATGGCATTCCAATAAAATATCAAACGAAGTATAGAAGTCATGCAAGACAATGGGGTAATTACAAAACAGCATATAGAGTAGACAAGACAATCTTGTTTTTCATAATTCTAAATATCGTCAAGTGAGTTGTTATAAAATTTAATACATATTTCATGAGACTAATGTGCAGGCTACATACAAATAAAGATCGTTGTCGAGTAATCTTTTGCAATTCTTCGAATAAATTAATATTGAAACGAAGTTAATTATTTATTTTATAGCCGAAATTTTACTAGGTTTGAATGAGTCGGCTAAGTCCCTCTTTACAGTAAGAGTGGTCACTTTAACGACAATCTGTGGTTATTATTAAAAATGGGACGCGGAGCATTAAAGTTCAAAACAGAAAACAGTATTGTTTCCATATAAACGACGCAGTTAAACATTTATGAACCTATTGAAATTGGATTAGATATAAACGAAGTTAGTTTTGTTTTAAAGAGTTTGTTCAAAGTGTAGTAAAAAAATTTCCAAATTCATAGGTTCATTGTAATCATATTTAAGGTAAATTGTAAATGAACATTTTTCCTATATATAGAGTGTTCAAGATAAGGACGTTTATCATGGGGATCTCGGATACTATAGAAGATACATCATACTGTAGTTAAAACTAGAAAATTACGATTACTTCCGAAAATCTCTCAGAAAAACCGAAATTTGCCGATTTCGTTTTTATGTTGTGTGATGTTATTTGAACAAATACAAAAAAAAACACTTTCTCATTGCCACTATTTGAGTGATTTTCAATATAACGTTTTGTTTCGGAGAAATTATCATCAACTTTCTTTTTATATGCCCGCAAAAACAGTACATACTGTCTTGAATATCACGTCACACAAAAAAACAAAAGTTTGAAACTGTTGGTTTCAACAGGATGGTGCACCCGCGCATAAAGCCCTAATCGTGCGACCAATTTCCTGGAAAATGGAAGTCCTTAACAGATTAATTTGTGCTCATTGCGTGTGGATTGGTGCGCTAATTCTGACATTTAGTGCGTCTATCATCAATATTAACAGAGACGAATTTTTTAACCCGAGGATACAACTTAACGCCTAAATACCAACAATTCCAGCCGAGTGGATGTTTACATAGCTCTTTGGAAAGAAGCTATTTAACCAAAATCTGCCATTTATTTACGGTTTTGATCACATATACTGAATACGATTATCCGAATCTTAATTAAATTGAGTAGAGTTGAAATCATTATAGATATTTTACGTCTACGGGCTTCTTCACATTTTATTTTACGGTTTTTATTGCCTAATAAGACGAGGAAACGCATTTGATTTATGGTCATTGCGTGAATGTACGTAGTTGAAATTCAATTTCTTTTTATTTGAGTGGTGAAATATTATGATGTCACGGATTTATTGTATCCACCATTAAAAGTGGAAGTTATACTGGATGGATTGCATTATGTATCTTTTTTATGACCATTGGTTAATTGGGACCTTCGCTACTACCTAGTTCTGTTTCTAAATGTAACCAATTTGTTAGCGTACAGGTGGAACCTTGATTGAAAAACGTTCCTCTTCGCTTATTTCAATTCAAGGTATCTATAAAACTGTTCTGCTTCACTTCATTTTCTAATACTTTAAGAGTGCGACCCAAAAAGCAATTATTCTCAGGAAACTTTAAATTTAAAGGAGTATCACATAATTACTTAATAATAATTGAATATGAATTTAAGTCGATTTATTATTCTTGTGGTTTTATTTGTTTTTTGGTAACAATTACCTACCTATAGTCTATACTAATCTTAAGTTTCAGTTTAATTACATTTCTATTTGAATGGTCTAGCAACTAGTAAATACTGATATAATTACAACTTTATCTTGTAGTATCGGGTTTACTGTAATCTTTTACTTGAAGGAAGTTGAAATTTTTCGTTTTATGATTCCCCTTCTTCGTGCCTTCCAGGATCAATAGCTTATACTCCAACTCAGATTTAGTTCTTATTGACTTGACTTATTAAGTATTATTAACTGCAAGATTAAATATATTTGCAGCTACATGAGCTACCAATTAATCCTATGACTACTGTAATCGATAGCTGATTCTCCAGACGAATTGGAGCGAAATCACTAGAGCATAATTTGAATATCCATGGGGAATACAAGAAAAGAAAAAATCTTGAAATCTTTTGACAAGTAAATTTAATGTCAAATAAAAGGCTAAGGCGAATTGTCAGATGAAAGCTTTTGAGGAAGGGCATTTTGTTATTGTGGAAGTGATATTTTGTTAAATGCTGCGTATCAAGGAAAAAACGAGGCTTGCTGGTTCGTGACAACGGTTGGAAAAGCATGTACGTTTCTTTACGTTATTTTTATTAGGGCCGTAGTTTGTCATTATAATTTTGTGCAGAAGCAATTGTGGGAAAAGTTAAAAGTGTCAGTTACTTTGGTGTTCAATCTGATGTTATATAATACCCAAAATAGCGTTGTGTCAAAGTTGATAAGATTGTTGCGGTCTAATTGCAAAATATATTACGTTAGAAAGTGAAATCCTATCGGTGACCTCCTCGTACAAAAATAAATTCTGAGGAGAGGGAGGGGAGGCGGCGCAAGCTATGATTACCAATGATTTTATTGAATTGAAGCGTTGCGTTTATTTTGCGTAGACACATACAGCATAACTTATGCTACCGTGAGTATTGGACCGCGTCTTTAGGTTACAATACTTAACTTAAGTAAATCTTTATTGAATTATTTGGGACTTAATCCTCAACGAATGCATTTAGGAGGCAATTAGCCAAGGCACGCGACTTATCCTCGCGCAAAACCTCACTTTTAGTTAAGGGAATGCATTCATCTACTAACGCCTCCGTCATATACGGAGCCAATGTTATCAGCTTTTCCCTGATGATTTCGCCGTCGTCTCGGAAGAGATTCATGGAGACGTAGAGACAATCGAAATACCGTTTAACGTTCTCTTGATCGGGGACAAACCCCTGCAACGTAATTTCCTTAGCGTACCAGGCGGAGATGTTCGCCTTCACCAAGCAGTTTGGGTTGTAGGGTTTAATCAGCTTGTACCAAATCTCGTACGTTTTTTGCGGCACCTGCAACGCACGTGTGTGAAATCATTTGGAAGACGCGAAGAAACTTACCCTTCGCGACTGAACTGCCCCAACCAGCAAAATAGCCACAAGGAGTGCGTGTGTGTTCATCTCTTGGTGACTGATAGGACTTTGGTGCTTAATATACCGGTCGGTGTCTCAAAGTACATAAGACTATTTCTGTCCAACTTTAAAAACATTCACGTTAAGAAATGTAACGCAATCGGCAACCTTCTCAGAAAAAATAAATTACTATTTCGAAATCCGCATTACAATGGTTCACGGGCAGGTTATAATAAGTAAAATTCTCACGTACTAATCTCCTGATTAAAATTGTTCGTACAGGGTGTTTTATCGGGACAACATTGTGCGTTCGTAGATGAAGAATTTATTCAAAATGGCGGATTCGTGATCACAACACAGCGTGCGTTTCATACACATTTTGCTATTGGTCATCATGATCCCATTCCTACTGGACCAGTATTGAACTTTAGAGCGACATCATCACAAAACACAAAAGGAAAACCAGAAGGCTGAATTAGGACCTCAACGTCAGCGACAAACATCCATCCCTCGACGTTTTGTTCGGAACATGAACTTAGGTTATCTGCCAGCAGTATCCGCAGAATACTGAATATAGATCTTAAATAACAGTTACTTCTTACGTACTTGAAACTTTTCTGAAACCGAAATTGAATGAATGATGGCAGAACCATAACAATGGCAACATTAAGTTCCAACAAGATGGCGCTACAGCCCATTACTGACAAATGTTTCCCAGTCATCTCATTTTTTGGGGAGATGAAGTTGCGTGTCCCCCGAGATTACTTGATTAAACCCCATGCGATTTTTTGTCTGGAGTTACCTGAAGGAAAACGTGTACAGTGTACACTTGACACGCATCGTTCCCGAACCATCGATGAAATCACTGAAGAAAGCAACGCAATTCCGCGGATTATTCTTCAGCAATTTAACTCGCCGACTAAATAACAGTCACCGTTTCATAAAATACCTACGGTGAAAAAGAGTGTTACGGAATAAACTAAGCGCGTATCGTGAATAAATTGCACGAATTGCTGGACCAAATGCACCAACATTAACAATTGAGTTTCACCATAAATCGAAAACTTGGACATTCAAATAAGCAGCGCTTTCTAAAGATGGCAGCGTGTTGTATTGTTTTGAGTTACGCTTTGTTTTTAACTTGCGTTCTGTTTGAATGCGACCTTCGATGATCGGTACGAAATCGAAGTATTTGGTGGGTTTACTGAATCCCATATTGGCAAAACTACTACCTGAGCTTTATTCCCAAGAGATGAGTACTGGAGTAATACTGATACGGTTTAATGTTCAATGTTGACGCGGTCCTATCCCGAAAATTGCTCGTACATTAAGGTATAGAACGTTATCTTTATTTCTTGCATCTATTTCGGGTTTTCAGTGAATAACTGAACAGTATAAATACGTGTGCATTGTTATAAACGCTTTATTTGTTACTTGTTATAGTATTTTACAGTATTAGCCAGGTAAGTGAGTTTTTACTGGCGATAGGAGTTGACTAGCGAGCCGTTAGGCGAGCTTGTCATCTCCTAGAGCCAGTAAAAACTATTACCTGGCGTATAATGTACAATATTTTATTTGTTACTCATTTGTAAACAATAGTAAACGTAAATAATTAGTTCTTAAATTAATCTTGAAGAAATGTCTAAAATATCATGTTATCCATGTAACAGAGACTTCGCATTAATTCTGGCCAATGAAATTACTAGATTACTAACTTGTAAAATTTTTACAGGTCTGCTGTCAGTTTTACAGGTCTGCTGTCAGTAGTCAGTAGCGTTTAAACATGACGTTTACCCGTTTGCGTTTTGTCTTGTTAATCAACGTTTCTGCGCGATCGGTCATTTCTGACTATTTACCATGCGTGTTTCCATGACAGTACGTAGAATTTACCAGTTGATATGATTACGACGACGCCAAAATTACTTACCGATCTAAAAACAGAACAGCAAAAATACTTACTGACGCCTTTTTAAAAATCAACAGTCTTACATTACATTTAATCTTTAATTATTGTTAGGTACATTAAACGTACAATTTGTGCTGTTGTTTCCTATAGCAAGACGCTCATAAAGTCATAAAGGAAGTACAAAGCTAGTAAACTACATCAGACACATGCACATTTTATGAAATTATTAATTTTAATTTTGACAAATAAACTGGTTACCTAGTGATTGACACCATACCACTTCGATCATTTCGATTTATTCTGCTCATTAATTTCTTAGTGCTTATTTATATTGGTTGCATAATTTTAATTTCGATCGCGCAAAAAATGTTATAAGCATGTCGAACGTTAAGGGTTACCGTTCTCAGACAATAATTGGAGTCGTCGCTTCGCTCCTCCTCCAAACAATTGTCTTCGAACGGTAAAAATCCCTTACCGTTCTCCATACTTAATATACTATTACAACTGAGTAACAAATAACATTGTTTACTAAGCTAGATTTAATTATCTGGCCAGTAGGGATATTTTTTAGTTTAATTGGGATTTTTGTCTTTTTTAAAGTGACTGTAAGAAGTTGTTTTGTAATTCATTGTTTTACCATACTCAATGTATTCAGTTAGGGAAAATCTCTTGTAATTTTCATGACATTTATAAGTCCTTAAAATGGCAGTAGAAAGGTTTATTTCAGAAGCACGCTGATATTGATGTTAATGTACTTGCTGTGGGAGGTAAAAATACGAAGGGTCTGTCACAACGTACTACAAGGAAAGAACACGAAGAAAAATGCAAGAAAGATTTCAGCAATAGAACAACAAACCCTAAGTTCTTCATCTACAGTTGTAACTACCGTTACAAGTTGTAACTAGAGATAAAAAATTCTACATTGTTATTAACAGTAACACTGACACACAAAGTGTAGGATTTGACACAATATACACAAACCAAGCACAAATTAAGGTATAGGTACGTACGAAACTTCTTCTGAGATAAACAATGAGATCTACGAAAAGTAGCCCTAAAACACTTGTAAGGGCCTGTTTTTCATGTTTCAGTTAAAGTTATCTGAAGGTAGGGATGGAAACAAATGTTTAAAAAAAGCCTTTTATTTTATTTTATTTCGGTTCAACTGAAACATCATGAAAAACCAGCCCTAAGTGGAAGTAATTTCTAGGGCAAGTTAAGTGTAGCAAGTAGAATTAGAAATAACTGAAGTAAAAGCTGCAAACAGACAATTCAGAAAAGAAAAGGGCAAGTAACTTAAGGCTCTTCGTGGTTTCCGTACTTACTGCATCCAGGCTGCACCATTGCGGTATACGTTTTTAAATAAATCAATCCACGTTTCTGATTATTTGGACATAAGAGCCAAAAAGGGCAGTACAGCTTTTTTAAGTACACTAATACCACAAAACCTAAATAGCCTCTTTCCTACATCGGCTACATCAAAGTCAAACTTCTTAATCCTTACTTGAAAATCGCAAAAGCACCAACTCTACATTGCTGGGAAGAAGTAACGGGTGTTCCCAAAATTAACGCAAGATTTGAATTTGCCGCCATTTGTGCGGTGAAGTGTTGGCAACCCTGAAAAAAAGCAATTTGACAGCTAACAGTATAGGGTTATTAAAAATGGAGCGTTACACGATAGAACAACGTGTCTTCATTATTTAAGAATATTTCAAAAATAGTGAAAGCTTGGCGGCTGCAGTTCGAAAATTTCATACAAAATATGGTCGGAATAGTGTTTTAACTTCGTCAACTGTGAAGAGATTAATTGAAAAATTCATGGAGACTGGATCCGTTGGAGACGCCAAACACACTGGTCGTCCAAAAACAAGCCGTTCGAATGTGAACACTATTCCGACCATATTTTGTATGAAATTTTCGAACTGCAGCCCCAAGCTTTCACTATTTTTGAAATATTCTTTAATAATGAAGACACGTTGTTCTATCGTGTAACGCTCCATTTTTAATAACCCTATACTGTTAGCTGTCAAATTGCTTTTTTTTTCAGGGTTGCCAACACTTCACCGCACAAATGGCGGCAAATTCAAATCTTGCGTTAATTTTGGGACACCCGTTAAAAAGGGTCAGTTTATTTGCAAACAACAAATATGCAGCTCTGAAAATTGAAATGCCGTGATTACTAACTATCTAGGTGAAGCTGAGTAGTTAGTCTACAATGTGTTAATTATAATGTAAAAACAATATCAAATTTAATATCCCACTTGGAAAATGAATACTTTGCTGCAATTAAATTAAACGAAACATCAGAGACGTCTTAAGCCTTTCAGTCCATTTAATTAAAGCTTAATTTCTTCTACAATTTCGCCAAACCGCAGACTTGCATTAGTTTAGGACTCTGCACATGTTAAATGTGTTATTGAAACACGAATGTAAATTCTAATACCACTATATGCGTATACTTTAATTAACTATAAGTTGTGTAATTTACTACGAAGCTTAGGTAATAGAGTGGACGCCCTTATAGTCTAGTCTAGACGTTAGAGACGACGACGGCGGCGTCGCCGGGGGCGTCAACTCGGTGCCTGTTGGAATAGAAAGATGTTTTATGTTAAGACATTTCCGTTTAATGGCATTCTCAGTAACCTTTCCGTTTTCTTGTTTTTTTCTTAACCTTCTCAAGAAAGGTCAAGATCGATATCTGTATTCTGCTGGAAATCATCATACGATACTGTTTTCGAACTAGAATGTATATTTGTGAGTGGAAGTTACAAAACAAACCAATAGTTCCAATAGTAAACGAGACTTTTCTTTCAACCCACTACTACCTACTTTTATATCTAATTAAGGAAAAGTATCTTGTAAAAACAGTCGCAAAGCCATACACTAAATTTAAAGTAAATCCTTGTCTGCCGGAAGCAAGAGACATAAAACCGGTAGATTATAGTGGAAGATAGTCCTAATCCTGAACAGGATTGGCTACAGACAAAGGGTCATTAGGAGATCCATTGCGATAATCGGACATACTGCAAAATTACAACCCATTCAATTGAGACAGGAGCTTTAGGCTGTGCTTGTCGAATTTTATGCATGTACGCGAATATACTAGAGCTAGACCGTCTTCTCTTTTAGGATATGCAAATGCCTATTCATCGATATTTTCTAAATCGCGTTTCCTTTTAAATTTCGCATGAGAATATAAATTGCTTACCTATCACACCTTATTGTAACTAGCATGCAAAATGAAAATAATAATATTGCGTGTACCATTTAGTTAGATGACAATCATAAATATCATCTTTAATCATACCTATTTATTATTCAGTACAACACTATCCACGCTAAGGGTGATATGAACTTATCTCCACTTGTTAAAAAATTAACAAAATCCAGCATCAAACTACCAAAAAAAGCATTGGAAACCTTCCCTGAAGGTTTAGGTACATTAAAAGTTCTAGAGTACCTATTGGAAATGGTTGCATAGAAAACTATTTGAATAACAGAAAACAAAAGGTATTGGTTAGTCGGGTACGTAATGTGACCATCGGCGCAAAAAGATTCAAATTGAGACACACACAAAAAAAGCATTCGTTGTTAAACCTACTTGCGATTCCAATTCGTATGAAGCGGTACATATGCAATTTTACACATTTATAATTTAAACGGCCTATCTGGCTTTCGTTACAAGCTATAAATTAACATTTTCTTCCAAATTTTGGAAAAATACTAAGTCAGAGAGATCCATACTCTTTATAACAAACGTTTTACTCCCTTTGTAAAAAAGAATAGATGTCATGAAAAGTACAAAAGAATATTTCAAAACAGATTTAAACACTGAAATTATATAAATAAATGTCTATAATTTTCTAAAAGACAAAGATCAAATCCTTCATTATGTCTGCTGGCCAGATACTTAAATTGTTAGCCTAATAAACAATATAATAATTAATTCCAACGGAAATTATTAAAAATTATAAAACAGTAGCTTAGTTTCATTGGAGTTCGTTGATTATCTCCTGGTTACGGTTGCGCGTTGATCGCTTTGAGATTGAGTTCGATCTACTGCCCCGTTCTCTTCTTTCCGAAATAAATTTCACACAACTCAAAGATCACATAGATTCATTTTCACGCACTTTAGCACATAAATACGATGTCAATGTTAATAGTGGTACCTCGATTTAAAGAACCAAGAAAATTTCACCCACTAAATTATCTGTGTGGCGTCACGCCTCAAAGAGCCTGCTCACACCTAGCAAACCTGGTGATTGAAGTTGTCCACTTTAAGCTACATATTAGCGCACTTGCACGCCTTATCCTACACTACATTCTAAAAATGGCTTTGTTAAGATGTAATACGAATTTTTTATAATGTACAAAAATTGGGGGGAAAACGCAATCAAATTTATATTGAACACTGTAGCCTGTTACAATAAATTAATATTAAGGCACTCATCGATGAATTCCGCAATAGTATCCAGGTAGAACTTCAACATGTCAAATGGTCAAATCATGGCTTAATAATCGAACAATCTTAGGTAAATACATACAGTGAGACTGGCCATAGGATTTTACACATTAATTTTTCAACCCCGTTACCTTTTAAATTTTTGTGAAAATTACTAAGCCTAGCGCTGTAATTTTATTCAATATTAACGTTCTGTGGAGTAATACTCTGCATAAAGCGAAATTTGGAATGAAAGTTTGTTGAATCGTTAGATCAAAATTATAAATGTCAGGTGAAATATCAGCCTACTAAAAATTTAAAATTGAAGCAAACGGAATTAGAAAACACCTTTTTGTTGGGTTTTTTTCTTACTTGTGGGTATTAAATTGGTATAATTTCAACACTCACACAACTTTACTATAAAACTGGGTTAAATATTGATGTTTAAACTACGCCCGTTAGGACGGGGATATTTAAAAAACGACTTTTAGAATGAACTTGAGGGTTCGATAAATTGTTTAAGGTCGTTGGGTCTTTTTACGAAATAATACAGAATATTTCAGATTATCTCTGATTTTTATTTCTTATTAAATGTGAGTGCTTAGCCTAATTGACAGGTCGGTTTTTTAAGCCTTTTCCTTTTATTTAAGAGAGATAAGAGTGTATTTCTGAGAAAAACAAGATTTGTTTAATCGTAATATCTCTGATAAGAAAATTGTTTAGAAAAATTAAGTTTATCTTTAATTTATCATGATTACGTGCCGTTGTTAAGGAACGATTTATCGTCGTCAAGGAGTCCAATTGGTTATCGTAATTTTTGGAAAATTAAGGGGGATTCGCTTTAAATACCACGGACTGCAAGAAAAGGACGCTTTTTGCCAGTTTGAACGTCGAAGTGATGACCGTTGAAGATCCGTTTTGCCAAATCGGCTTATATTTACCTAAATTTAAATTTACAAATAATACGTGTACAAAATTCAATATACATTATCTACCTA
This sequence comes from Photinus pyralis, assembly GCF_008802855.1. Lineage (NCBI taxonomy): Eukaryota > Metazoa > Arthropoda > Insecta > Coleoptera > Lampyridae > Photinus > Photinus pyralis. Next base: position 29,141,424 of record NW_022170249.1, read on the forward strand.
CAGTTAATTACAACATTTTATTCCTTCACGCCCAGGCCAAAAAGCATTATTTGTAATAGCGTATATCTGAAACCATAAAACAATTTTTTGGACAGTAAAAGTTTATTTAAAAATAGTGGTTGATTAGAAAAAAAGATAATGAACATGTGCGGTATTAGGGATTTATTCATAACGAGATGATTGTGGCGGGCTCTGTGACGTAATATTTATTTATTTTATTTTATTTTTATTTACTTTATTTATTTATACTATACTAGCACCATTGTATATACACATTAATATACAATGCTAGCACTAAGAGATTCATAATTAAGGATTCGAACCATTGTATATATAGCATAAACATGCGTCATTGAACTTTTTGGTCCATAGGTTCATTAATTTTCCACTTTTACATGAAAAGTATGTTAAACAATTGTTCACTATCAAAGAAATTGCTCTTTACAATGGTTTTTCCGTAGAATTGATTATGAACTTAATTAGGCATCATAGCAGATTAAAATGTAACAACGTTATGGGATTGTATTAGTAAAATAGATAAGAAATATGCTAAATTACCCAATTATCCTTCATACAATAGAGGTTTATCTAAAATCTAAAATTAAATGTACAAACTGTTGCAACTTCAGATGGTAGTATACAAAAACTATTATAATCCTAAAGATCGTGTAGATGCGAAGGATAAATCGGGAATATACAAAATAAGTGGTAAAAATTGTAGTTCAAGTATACCGGATACCCATTATTTATGGAATATATCTCGGTAAATATCCAATGTATACAAAATTTTTCTATATGAAAGTTGTTTAACACTTTAGGTATTTCTCATAATAAGGTAGCATTCAGTTGTTTTTATTTCAGAAAACAAATGAGTAACGAAAAACAATTGAATTTTTTTAAATAGCAATTCACATTTTCATTAAGCACATTTGATAGAGATTTTTTTTCTCTTTTCAACGACGTAATACGTTAGCACCCGTGTAGAAGAAATCGATTTTTATTTCAAGCTTTTTGTGATAGTTTATTCCACTGCCTTGCAGTTAATCGTGAAAATTTTAAACATTCATTGTGATGAAAACCATTTTACTGCTAATTTCGTTTTGTCTTCAAGGTTTAATAAGAAACGTACACGTTCATTTGTTTTATTTTGATGTAGGATATCCGGATTAAAGTTATTGATCAAATTATGATATAAGGGTACCTACTAACATGTTATATCATGGAAAAGAGAAAAAATCTCTAACGAATGAGCCTAATGAAAAGGTGCACTGTCATTTAAAAAAGTTCAATTGTTTTACGTTACTTATTTGTTTTCTGAAATAAAAACAACTGAATGCTGCCTTGTTATGGGAAATATTATGTTAAACAGCTTTCATATAGAAATATTATGTATACAGTCGATATTTACCGAGATATAATTATGCTATATTCCATACATAATGGGCACCCTGTATATTGCGCAAACAAAAAGACCCTTATAAAATTCCATTTAAAGAGCACATGGCTCACTCTGAAAATAATCGTTGGGTTCAATCTAGCGTTGCCGCACATGTGCTTGGAAATAGTCATATAGTTGACGATATTTGCCTAGTTACGTAGGTAAATAGTAAAAAAGAAATTAGATTGTTATAAATGTTTAGAGATTCGTAAAACCAAGCACTTACTAATTTTGGGCCAATCAGAGCTCGTAAACTTTCACTTTCATTTGTAATTAGTATAAATAGGATCGATCGTATTGGTATTTTATTCTTTAGTTGTGCGCTGATGATGATAGATGACACCCCTCAAAATTGCTTCTCCTTCATCTTATTCCTATAAGAAACTGTTTAAACATTCTGGTATTAATATTTCTTTTTCCTCCAGGTAGAATGACGAACATGGTAAATTAATTTGTAGTACTTGTGAAGCGTTAAACATTGGTCAAACCGGTCGTAAATTCACATGCAAGATAGCCGAACATTTTCCTTGTATAAAAAAAGAACAAACAACATCGGCGTCACAACGTCCTCCTCCTTTGCTAACCATATCCTGGATTCAGGCCACCTCTTTAACCCTAAACAACATTACGAAACCCTCAAACGTAGGTACTAAGGTTGACTTGCTTGAAACTAAAGAAATTATCTCTCATTGGAGAAAACGTCCAGATCATTCACTTAATGAAATATTTATTTTTTGTTTCATCGACTACTGAAGTAATTAAAATATAATTATGAAGTATGTACCTTAAATTATTAATTTTTTTACGTTTTATGTAACCCTTCAGGTATTAGTTTATATACACTAAGGTTTAACTTTAATTTTAGCCTGATGATGGCAAATGCGTTTGCCGAAACTAGTAGCAATTTATGAATGTATACTCTTCAAGTAATTTTGTAATCAACTGCAATCCAAGTTTGTCAAACTCGACGTATTAAATTATCCATGGGGAGGTTTTTTTGTATTCCTACTCACTGAATAATTCGACCCCATTGTGTGAAAAGAAAAACTTAATATGGACCTCAAAAATAATTTTGGAAAATTATAGTGTCTTAACATTGATTTATCCATAATCAATATTCTATTAATGAGTTTATATTGGCGGTATGTAGGGAACCAATATTGTTAGGGTGTAGATAAATCATATTATATTATCATATTCATGCAATAGACCAGAGGTTGCCAACGTTTTAATCCTCACGGACCACCAACCAAAATGACTTTAAATAAAAGATGTTCCGGATATTTTCTGTGCATCTAAAGAGATGTTCATTTGTTACTTTTATGAAAAACTAATTCACAGCGAGAATAATTTTCTTAAATAGGAGTGCACACCGATTTTGAGTTCATTGCATAATTTTTGTTTCTATTTTCAACAATGTAACTTGATATAAACAAAAACGTTGTCATCAGAGGATTATTTTTGTATACTGAAACAATCCAATGCCCTTGCACATTTATATTGAATACATAATTCTTCACTTTTAGATGATGTAAGTAAACATTCCGGTATGATCAAAATGTCAATATGTTATATTACTGTTCAATGCTTTTCACAATACGAGAAATAAAATGAACATTGGCTTATGATGCGCAGAAAAGTTCCATTTAAAACATTTTGCGATAGAGTCATATAGAATATTTTGTGTTTTTCGGACACTGTATTATCCTGCATATAATATAAAAAACTATGGCCGTGGTTTATGAAATCATGGTATTTCTGACAGTCCTCTCCCGAGAAATTTTGGTGTAGTCGATTTTTGGTAAAAAGGGTAGGTTATACTATGCCTTTTTTTGAGGCCCGAAAAAAAATTGTCTCAGATCGACCCGGAAAAAAAATTTTCTTATAGAATGTGGCCAGGGCCGTCTTTACTGGGGGTGCAAGGGGTGCAGGTTACCCGGGTGCAGGACCTTAAGGGGCGCCGAGCGCCATAAATCGTGATACCACAAATTAATACATTTTTACAAAGACGCAAAGGTGCATTCGGCATAATGTTATATACTTATATCGCTTACCTTATACCTATACCGCTGAGTTGCGATGTGCCAGGTAATTCAGTTGTTATTACCATTTTCAATTACTTTATGTTCTGAAAATATGTCGCATTCAGCAAAATATTTAGTTCGCGGCTCACACGCACACCTACTAGAAAATGGTAACGGTAAGTTATCTTTCAGAATTCAGATGCTGATCGTGTTACAATTTAAGCTTTATCAGTAATTAGTCAGCGTCTGAATCTGAATCTTAAATTTTTCATTCATAAGAAGCAACAGTCTGTATCTGTAGCTAATATTGACGTCGAACTTTGTTATTAATTGCATTTTTTATATTATTTGATTATGATTACATTTGCGGAAACCATTTAAAAAAGATATTCTCCACTTCCAGTGACCGTAGCTGAAGGCGAAAGGTCGTTTTCCAAATTAAAATTAATTAAAAACTATTTACGGTCCACTATGACCCAAGGTAGGTTGACAAATTTGGCCATTATTAGCATAGAATCTGAAATTAATATTAAAATACACGACATAATTAAAAACTTTGCCAATTCAAAAGCTCGAAAAATTTGCTTTATTGACAGGGGGGCGCAGGTTGACCTTTTGCACCCCGGAGCAGAATATGCTTGAGACGGCCCTGTTTATGTTATTAAAATAATGATTAACAAAAGTTATATAACCTAATCCCCACCCATTAGGTATATGAGGTGTTCATAGCCACGGATAGGTATCATTCATGATACAAATGTACCTATTCTTTGTATCATGGGTATCATTGTCGTTCTCAACAATACTCGTAGCAAGGTGAAAATCGCGAGATTTCCACTGAAAATCTCCCCAATCTTCGTGCGCTAAAAACGTATTGCCAGAAGTCAGCAAGATAAATTGACACCATTTCCTCTCCCTGCGTATGCAAATTTAAGCAATCATTCGAAAAGGGAACATACGCATAACGAATCCGATTTTCTACCTTAAAAATTTCAACGAGTAAGAGATAATGAAGTCAACGTAGAGTTTATATGGAAAATGTTTCGACAATAACCATTTCCCTGTTTGCAAAGCGTTGTAGTACCTCATCTCATTTCAAGCGCCAATTGATATGCAAATAAAAATGAAATGATGTAAATAGGGGAGGGTGTTGTCTACATCGGAGTTTTCTATGAATCCTTCTAACCGGAGTGCTTGTAAATTATAACGGCTTATGAATGTAAATCGTCAATTCCTGCTTCATATAAGAAAAATAGTTTTAATAACGTACTTGCCTACGACTTTTACCAGTATATAAAGTGCGAAGTGCAAACTTTCCTCGTAACACGATGTGCTATAGACATATACCGAATGGGGTGGGTTGTGCGGCGACAGAAATGTGAATAAGTCTCGTGAATACTCTTTCTAAGTTCTTCGATTTTATTTCAAAAACTTCATCGCCGCAGTAATGCACTGAACGTAAAAAAGTTCCCTATGGAGAATATATTCCATTATCATATAAGAAGTCTTATAAGACCTCCTTCCAAATGCTGCAACAAATCGAAAGTTTGATTTCCGCCTAAAGTATCGTGCTTGGACGTACTCAACACTGTCACAGCGTTTTCATAGTATGTACTTACTAATCAAGTTTCAAGTACAAAATTCAATAAAATCAACAAGAAAGTAATCGTCTATAGTATTACAAAGCAACATTTCCGAGATCGCAAAGTTAGAATTTTTGTGATTTTTTTAAAGGTTCGATAGGCATTATTTACCATAGAAAGTCTACAGGGTGTCCAAATTAGACTGAACCACTGGTGAAATTGTAAGTCCGAAAGTAATTGGTGAAATTAACGAGCGTTTATTTTCTGTGTATTTAAATTCTATGGAGTATACTCATAATGATTTCCGGAAGTCTTCGTGTTTGTTTACAATGAACGTATACGTAAATATTTCATAAAACGTAAAGCCTCCAGTGAGTCCGAGATATAGGAGGTATAGTAGGATTTTTGTTACAAAGACCTAAAAATTATGCAACTCTGAGATTACTCCGGATTATAAAAATACTATTCAGCATACTTTTTTCTTAAGGACACCCTAGTTTTTCTTGCGCTCTGGGAATACAGCGATCCAAATGGAAGTGGAAGAGCGAATGCAGTTTCTGCTGAGACTGCATTCGAACTTCGCCCAATTAGCTACTTAGCACGCAGAATGTTGTTTTTTTGTACTTTATGGATTCAGTTGTAATGTAGCTAATAAAAGACATTATTATTATTATTAAATTGCCTTTTAAATAAAAATGGTTTACTTAATTATTGGAGGTCGTGTGGAAAAACGCGTCAATTAATTAATGTCAATATAGAAAGGGGAAGTTTTTGAAGGCATTCGGTCCAAGACTAACAAAAGGGAACCACATTCGGTTGGTGCAAAAATTTCGTTCCGAGTATACCAAACCGAAAGTTTTTTTCGGGCATTGATTTGAAACATTTCTGGCTGGTGAAAACAATTGAAAGCAAAACACTTCTCCTGTTAAGATTTAGCCGTAGGAATATTTTCCCTCGTCTTCCTGAAACTGATAACCTTGGTCCGTCCGAAGTTGGCGTATCTTGAGCGGCGTGGTTGCGATGTATCGTTCGTGTTCGCTCATTTCGACCTTTTCCTTCGTTGATGGCGATTGGAGGAGCGTCTTCAGCGTGCCATTCGCCTGGGCTGGGAAGCTCGAAGTCAAGTAACGCATGGCTGGGTTTCTTGTACGAAGGGTGAACAGTATTATTGGTTTCTCCCATGTCTTGAGGTATTTCCCTTCTAGGTGGATTCGTAGCCCCTTCTTGTTTACGTCTCGCAACCGGGTTTCTCTGCGGGTGGAAGATGGGGGCGGTCCGATGGTTGCATCCCCAGTGGGTTCAAAAGTGACGTAGGTAAACTGCGATCCGTTGTCCGACACTCGGAATGGAATTTGTGTGTTTAGCTGTGGAATATAAAGATAACTGTTACCGGTCGAAGA
>NW_022170249.1:29147968-29149831 GCF_008802855.1 Photinus pyralis
TTAACAAATGTTTTACTTTTTGGATAAGACAGCAGTTAGCAGCTGTTATGGCAAGGCCCATACACAATATAGCCGTAATAAAAACATTGTAACATAAATTTAATTACGTGATTTATTCATATGAAATTAATTACTTATGTTCACAGTAACTAACACTATTAACGTGAAACTAAATTAAATAGATCGATTTAGAACAGTTAATTTATAACACGTGCTCGAATTTCACTATTTATCACTTCGGCATCGCATGTTACGACTGAAACCGAACACAACTCAATTTGTTTATATAGTAAACAATATAAATTTCATATTTTAAAAAAACAATTAGTCACATCCTCTTTCATTCTTTATAATCCGTAACTAATCCTTGACGGCGCCTTGAGAATGTTCTAGAAACATCCGCGTCGTTTCCTTATCGGTGACTACTCCAAGCTGAATTGGTAGAAATGCGTTTTTGAATTACATGATTTATATATAGATCAAATTTCCTCCGCCCGATAAACCCATCACTGAATATTTGCTTCAGACGAAATATTGGGTCTTGGTATATTCGCCTCGTATTGTAAGGGTCCAGAATCTGCGCTCTCGCAAAATTTGTTTCGGATTCTTCCACCCTCTCAAGAAAAGACAATGCAAATAATTTTGTTCTAATTCTAATACTCGAGAACTCGCCTCTGGAATATTTGGCTCTAAGAAGGCTATTAATTGTTTAGGCAAATACTGAAGTACGTAACAGATATCCTAAGTACTGGTCAGCTTACTTTTAAGGTTAATTGTAAGTTCCAGTCCCGGCTGGGGTGCTCCGCATCCAAACCAGCGTCTTTTTACACTTTTTCCTCTTTTACCAATGTTTAAATGAGAGCTTTGTATCATACCAAATGTTTTCTTCACGTTCCTCACACAAGTTAAAAGGAGGAACAGTAGTGTTAAAACTAATCGATAGATCAGCTTACTATAAATAATGTGGCAACTACCCTCGTTATAATAAACCTACCAGTCTTTATCCTTAATCAGAACTCATATATATTTACGACGGATCATTTAATAAATGACCACGTAAATGACCTATTGACGATTTAGTTGAGGTGGTTGAATCATCATTTATGAAGTACGTACAGATTAGTATCGGTCATATTATCCTAATGGCCTATCCATCTATCGTCAATGAAATTCATAACAGCTGATTCACCTATTGAGAATAAAGAAGGATAATCGGATTAAACATAACAGGTGCCAACTTAGTATTTGCGTAAAATTTTGCAGGATAACTCTGCCGAATTAATTGTTCTTTTTAGTGTAATGATTTGGTCACGTGTGCTCTAGCAGGAGATATCCCTAAATTATACCACGTGGCTGTCATTAGTTTTATTCAACGTTGTCCTACTACATGTTAATTAGTAACGAGCACTTTGCTCAAAGAAGTGAAAGTGTTCGTATTTGATCTATCGTTATTTTTAAGTTTTTGTTATACTTCCATAAAACGCAAATTGTTCTTAGAAAAAAGTACTCACAAATTGACCAAATTTGATTACAATTATATTTCTAGTGAACCACAAGGTCTTGAGCCAATTTTTACAAATTACATTTGTCCTACTATTCCAGTAGCAGAATTTCAAAGTTGAACAGTCCAAAGTTATTGAAAATTAAAATTAACACAAACCCACTGAGTCTTCTACTGTAAATCAAGAAAACTTAAAAAATATTTATTTTTCTCTGAACAAAGTGGAGACTTTTAAACGGATTTTAGGTATCGCACATTTTTCGTGACTAAAATGCTAAAAAAATACACCTACCATAAATAATAAATAATAAATAATAAATAATAAATAATAAATAATAAATAATAAATAATAAATAATAAAT
>NW_022170249.1:29149931-29221644 GCF_008802855.1 Photinus pyralis
ATAGAAAATAATGCCAAGTGTAATTAGGCGATTCTGCCAAATTAGCGGAAGACGTTAGAAGATCTCAAATGTGACACCTTACAGATCAGCAGCGTGCATCGAATTTGATTACGCAAATAATGGGAAAGGTTGCAATAAATAAAATTAATATTTTTAAAACCCAAACGAGTAGGACGAATAATAAAACCCACACTGCAGTTTAATAGTCGAAATTTCCATATACAATCCATCTACGATGTAATAGAAGTTTGCTTATAAATAAAAAATAAATTTTACACTAATTAGCTATAGTCGTCTGTGGAAAATGCTGAAAGAGTAGATGCGAAGGATGCTCTTTCTTGTTATTTTATTATCCCCAATTACAGATACGGCGCACGAATTTTATTTTTAGGTTAGCAGCAGGACAAATAATCAAATCCTGGACGCCGAACAATAACAGCTTATTAGGTAGAATTGTAGAAGTTTGTTTGAGTAGTCCTGGTGGGAAATTTTACTTTAATTAGCCTGTAACTCCCACCGTATATACTGTTACGGAGTTAATTGGGAAAGACGTTTATAATTTGTTATTAAGACGAGTTGCTTATCCATTATTTGGTGACGTAATTTCATTGATCAATGTGCTCGTTTACAGTCTAAATTTTGGTTTCAGATAAATGCTTATCGCTGGACAGACCTACGGGTGGAAGTAAAGGGAAAAAGATGCGAAAACCAAGAACGATATATTCAAGTCTTCAACTTCAGCAACTAAATCGAAGGTTTCAAAGAACACAGTATTTAGCGCTCCCCGAAAGAGCGGAACTAGCAGCAAGTTTAGGACTAACACAAACGCAGGTGAGTTTTGACCGATCCAATGCATCATGGAAGTGTAATTTTTCATCGCTCCTCTCCTGTACTAAAGGAAGCAATTAATAAACGTAACAAAGTGGAATAAGTGCTGAAATTAATTTATGATTATAGAAATTTATCGTATATGCACGGCCGCATCAACGTTTCATTTCAGAAAAGGAAATGTCAGGACTAAAACCTAACATAAGCGCTTCGTCCTCGATTGATTTGGAAACGCTTCTTCTAACTGACATTATGCTATACACCGAGAAAGTTTCTTGTTATTTTATTATACCATTTACGTATACGCATTGCAAAGTTCTTTGCCTTTTTATTGATTTTAAATGAGAACGAGGTTACACTAACGCCATAAATTCGGTTATAATAATTTCAAAAATTTTACGATAAAAATTAACGTCTTCCCAAGGCAATTAAAATCCTCGCCGTGTCCGTGTGATACAATTTTCTTTCGCATCCACCGAATTAATGATTGTATCACAGTAGTCAAAGTAATAACGCCAACCCATCACTCATTTGCTTTAATTTATTTTCCATTATTATTTTATTCTTTTTTATGCGTCTACTTGATGTAAACGTAATCGGCCGGAACAAAATAAGAAGAAACGGACACATAAAATAACCTTCCTTGTATATACGCTTGCTATATAAGCGAAGGTGCAAGTTATTTGCCCCTTTTTTCGTCGCGTATAACGTTTCCTTTCATTACCCCTCCTCCACCCCCTTGGGAATCGTTGCAAGATTTTTACAATCTTTGGGGCACTATAACGGACGGGCGGAGATGCTTAGACAAAATGCTTTACTGATGGTTACAATTCGGATAGATACCTTGTTACCTATTTTAGGTAAACTTTATATACAAAATGAGAATATTTTAAATAACCGCAGACTCTACTTAAGTAGCATAACGAGTATAAATACGAAACGCAAACTTGACTGCTGCAGAACTTAATATTTATTCCAAAATCCATATTAATGTCCACAAAGAACTGCAAGAGAGAAACGTAAAATTACCGTCGTTCATCAGTATCATAAAACAGGCAACCAAAGCTGTACAAAAGTTGTTATTTTTGAGAGTGTAGCCGAAGGAAGTTTCATTAAACCCCTCTAATTACAGTCTGATTTTGAAAAGTTGAGGTTGATTGATATGAATATGTGTGACATAACCAATATTGTCAGTACCATTGAATACTAAGTTTTACATTCAAAATCAACACAAAGCAATTTCCTTTATTATTAAAAAAAAGCAAAAAGGTAACTTATTTCGTAACGCCCACACCCAACCCTACACTTTCCACATTGTGATCTCTAACGAACTTTGTGTATTGTTTTTTGTCCCGATCTAGCGTGGAGGAGTCGGTTTCATTCCCCCGGTAAAAATGGGGCCATCGAGTATCTGAATCGATAATTCGGTTATGCATTTGCTTTTATACATGCGAAGAATTTATGCCTTTTTAATTGCAATAAAACATGTTTCCGATCGGAGTTGTTTTTTTTATTAACACTGTTTTGTCTGCGCAGCAGGCGCTCCTTAAATCTGATATGTCGAAGAAGAAAATTATATGTTACCCCAGAAAATATTATAATAAATTCCGATAATTATCATTATTACATGCTCGGTAAATGTTTTATTATATTTGTTCATAATTTTTTACCTGAGTACCATACAATTTTTCAGTAGTCACATCATGTTGAAGTATTAATCAACCAGGACCCTTCTTATGCATGTGTACAAACATGCATTCATTATTCCATGCATTAATTTTAAATTAATTACTAAGCTGTATGAAATTTTATATTAGAAGATTCTTTGTTGGTTTCATATCTTAATAATCAACAATCTAGTACATCGTATTTATTTCCATCGCATAAACATAGCTACGAGAAATTTATCGACAATGTCTTTAAACGGTCACTTCCGGCAATACCGGAAGTCGATGCTAATTTTCTTATTTTAAATGGAATACTCTACATATTATTTAATTTTTAGATTCTGTGTATTCTAAATATATTTCCTGTTTAATGCCCTATAATCTACATTTAGCCCTTTTGACATATTTTGAGGATAAATAAATACATGGGGTTTCAAAACTTATATCAATAATTGAATTGAAAAATTAGAAACCCCTGTTTGATAACGGCATCTTATAGGTAAAAAAAATAAGGGTATCTTTGAGTAAAATTTTCGGAATATTGTTTATATAATATTTTGTCTACTGCAAAATCCTGTTATGTACGGCCTTAAAATTAGCCGTGGCTGGTCGTATTGCTGGCGAAAAACAAAACAATCCAGCACTAAAGAAATGGCAAAAAAGCCGTAGCCAACTAATATTCTTAAAACCTTACTTATAGCATTTTTATGACGGAGAAAATTTTAATAGCCAATATTTCGAAGACTAAATTTTTCGGAATAACCTACTATACCTACAAAGTTACCAATATTTATTGTACTTCATAAGACATACTTGCAAAATAGGGTTTCCATTAAAAAAAAACTTATTTTTGACGATTTTTTTAAATTCAATTTTTAATGTGAGTTTTTGAACCCCCTGTATTATATACCAGTGTTCAGTTAGCCCCTCCTGCTTTGGAGGAAGTATAAGGCACACGTTAAAAAAAATTCCGGACAAACACACAGTTTAGGCTGTACCTATATGCATTTGATGATATTCAAAATAACAACACAGTTCGCTAAAGCGGAACCTCTTCTAAGACACTAGTACAAATTTCACTGTAAAAATTCATTTTTTGTAAAGAATAAATTAGTTTCGCGGTTAGCTATTAATAGTTACTCGACGTTTCTTTGCTACCTTTATCAAGAGTTTTTTGTTAGATTTCGTAAATGTCAATCAATTGAAACTGTATATCTAAATTTGAAGTGTTCTTAGCTTTTTCTGTTTTTTTTGTGACTGGTCCTCTGTAACCATCAATCAGATCAGATACCGATACATAGGCCATGATTACACCCTTTGATTGTCTTCTTTATTTTATCTAAAGAGTAGCCATTTTGATGCAACATTTTGTTCAAGTTTTTGAAGTGCTTCTTTTTTTGAGCAATCGTCAGTAAGACGAAAAGATCTATTTTCTAAAGATTTTATTACTGCGTTTATTTGGCTTGGATGATGATGTGACGTAGTGCTTCTCTTGAGAAAGGGAGTAAATTATAAACTAATTCCCAGTTACAACTGTAAATTAGTGTAATTCCCAATTACAACTGTAAATTATAAACTCATTCCCAGTTACAACTGTAAATTAGTATTGTTCCCAGTTACAACTGTAATTTACAAAATAATTTCCTATGTGTCCTATCCAGAGCTTCGTCGTTACTCGCAAATAAAATGCCGCGTTTAACTTACATTGGTTCGCCTTGAAGGTTCGACGAAGAATCTCTTTCCATTCCAATTTTTCTTCGTCATTACTCGACATTTCACAAACCTGAAGCAAACCAAACGAAAACCAAGCTTCGGATACGTTTTTGATACACGTAAAGGTATCACGTTTCGTAAGAGCGGTGTTTAAAACCAGCAACACTGTGACCTTTCGACTTTTATCTGCTTGCACACTCGTTCCTTATCCGAAAGCGCTTCATTCTATTGCAGTTTGCATTTTCAGTTTGGTGTTATCATCATAACTGAACCTGCTCCTATTGGCCTTTTAATTCCTGCGCTACAGTATCTAAAAGATCATAGTGTAGTTGTGTTTATGTCATCCAGCTTCTGCGTACTTATTTATTCCACAGCGGATGTCAAGATAGGTAGTAATATACAAGTAGATAATAACGAAGTAAAATGCATAAAAAAAGAATAAACCAGAAGATAAAAGCCATACGACCATTATAACAACGCAAAGTCGAAGAAAGATATGACCTGTATATTCTTTACAAGTTACGTTTGAATCTGTTCTTCAGTAGTTCAGGGAGTACGCACGCAGAAAATTAAGGGTATATAATTTAAGAGAAATTCAATAGTCAATATGGAGAAAAGGGGGTTTCATTGTGAAGTTCTTTTTCACAAAATAACTTCCAACAAGATGGCAAGATGCACCTACTATTGCATAATATTATAAATAACATTTGCCGTAAATGTGATAAGTTGATAACCGTTCCGCAGAATCAGAAATCAGTATGTCTGAAATCAATGTATCACTTTTCAATTATATCCTTTATTTCATTTCTCAGTCTTTCATCTTTGCAACTTAGCAATTCTTTCGAATGTGGTTCAAACTCCATACCGGACAACTGAAGTATGAACTATCAACGTATTAAAATGAATTTTTTCTATTTGGTTAGTTGGTTAGTTTTTCAGTTTTAAACTCTCACCTCTCCTTCCTCCGGAACAAATACAGAAAAGCATGTTTTAGGTAGAATTTGACAAAAGGAAAATAAAACAGTTGATAATTAGAAGGAAATTACATCAAATAAGTATTTGTTAGCATAAATTTATATAGAGGGTTGCATTGTCGTTAACCATTTTGGTAACAAAACGCGCGTCGAAGGCTCGTTAGTAGATCAGGTCGAATGTCAAAGGTTTCCTCTTCCCTATAATTAGTACGACACGGTGTCTAGTGGTGGTATTGAACTAAATGTATATGCGACGTGAATTGGTTAGTTGGGCATTTATTAATTCCATCAAGAAGAACTTATTAAAAAATTGTAGGACAACGACTAGATCGCACTTCGAATTGATTGATTCAATTTACGTAGTGGGGTGTTTCCTCTCGATAAATATGAAATTGAAATAAATGCGTAAAGAGGGACGAACTAAATATATCATACGTCTCCTGGGTATTAATTATTAATTAATTATGGCTTTATACCGTATTATTTGTGTAGGGTGATTGAGAAAGCACGAATTAAAAATAGCTTTGACTTTCATAAATGTATTATTGTAGGGCGAATTTTGAATAAGTATTTTGCTAATTAAATAGTAGGTACCTATTGTTACAGGGTGTGTTTATACATAGACTGGCGATAAACTAATTTACTATTACACTAACTGGGTTTTCATGGATCATAAATTGTGTTCCTAATTGGTATAGGTACGCATATACCTGGCCATCTCTCTGTCAATAAAAATTACACCTTACAATCGGAAACAAACATTGTACGTATTTTAGGTGCATAGTTCGCTGGCCTAATGTAATATTATAAAATGCGATTAATTGAAAAAAAGGTTTCTTCTGTCGAAATGTAATACACTCCTACGGTAACGTGACTGTTATTTCAAGTTTTTAATAAAATACACTGCGTGCAACGATGTTTTTGTTCAGTGGTTTGCTCGTGTTTATACTATTTATAATTATAAGGTACACTCATTTAGAACACGTCGAATGTCGGAACGGAGAGGTTATACGTAACAAAAACTTTCGTTATAGTTAAAAATCAGTACCTTTGAAAGTATAATAATAACGTGCGGGAGAATTCTTGAAATTTTCACCGAAAGGAAGTTTCGATTTATGTTACAGGCACTACACTTTTCATCTGGAACCAGTTGCAGAAGCCAGAATCCCGTATAAATAACATGAATGTTACAATTTTTTGTGGGCGAGAACAACTTGATAAAAATTACGTTAAGCTCCGAACCAAAAAAAAAACTGGTCTAAATCAGCGGCATTTAACTTTCGGGTTTGTAGGAATTGCAAATGAACCGGAGGGCCGCGGTAAGGAACATTTGTATTCGACATTTGTAGTGGCAACCGTGACACTCAATTTGTCAATATAAATTATTACCAACTAATGTCTTTATTTTTGTTTAGGGTCTAATCTTACTCTCGTAGAAGGTAGACGCACTTAGAACATGAATTACTTCCGAAATATGTTTGACTAATTTTAAATGGGGATATTTCAATCGATGTGGGAAAATTGTAAAGTTGGGAACGTGACTAACTAGCGGGCGGACAAACTTATTTAACGTTTTTATACACATCTAATCATTCATTTCAGTCATTTCTGGCTACCTAGCCGCCGATACCGCTAGAATTTTTACATGCAGCGCGTCCCCCCACAAACATTGTCTACGCATAAAATTGATGGTCGAAGTTTTATGGTAAAAACTAGACCTATAAAGTCCTAAGTTAAAATAAAATGCGCATATACGGACACCTGCTGCCATATAAAACCCTGACAACTTATATCTAACTATTAGGTGGCAGGATATGATATGGCTCCTTGTAAAAATTATATTTGAGAAATTTCCTACATTCTGTATGTTTATTGTAAGGGTATAGATTGTTGATTAAACACTAAAGAACGACTCGTGTATACCTATCTCCTGATGTGTTGACAGAATTTGCAACATCCCTCTCGTATGCGACTAACTGAGTAAATTTTGGATTTATGCAAAAAAAAAAATATAAGAATAAAGTCAATCAATTTTTACTATGTAATGTATTAGCCAAAAATCAATAGTATATTAAGATACAAGTGTATAATCAAGTCTTTAAAGCACGCGCAACGAGTTTAAGGGCACGACGCAAAGCGGAGTGCCTTTAACGTTGCAAGTGCTTTAAAGACCAATTATACACGTGTATCTTATAGTATTTTTTATTATACCTGCAGTATAATTTAAAAATAGGAAATACAATGAAGTCATATTGACGTTATACTCGAATACATGTTTAATTAAGTGGGCTGGGTGTTCGAAATTTCACGATTGCCATGGAAATGTCACTTGACGTTTGCTTATAATCATCATCATCTTTGTAAATAAAACGATTTCCGTTGAAAAAGATAATACATCGTCCATTAAATCGCTTGTAAAATCTAAACAAACGTTGGTAGGTGCAAAATCCAAATCCAGTAAAGCCTATTATAAAGAATATGAAAAGTTGTTTCCATGGACGAATAGGAAGTTACTTACGAATACAGTCTTAAATGCATCCATAATGCTGGCATATATGAAGGAAATGTCAAAGGTATTTAAATCTTCTATATTTTGGTGCATTCATTCAAAACTTTAAAACAATGCTGCGATTAAAAAGTGGAACAGATTTGGAAGCATACCCTAAATTACGCGCGTTTGTGAAAGCTTCAACCAAAGGATAGGTACAAGCCAAAGTAATGTTCTGAATTTACAGAAAGCGACCTATACTGTATTCATTTTAAGAAGGTAGCGGTAAAAAACATAGGGAAGATTTGACCTTCAGTGTGATTGGTTAAAACACAAGTCAGTATTACGCTGAAACATAAAACGAGTGGCGAATTTTGCAAGCTGGTAGTTTCTGTTGGCATCTAAACTATTGAAGTGTCATTAAATGTTAATGTCAAAGATTGATTTGTGTTTGCAGTGCTAGATATTTCTACTTTACAATAATTTGGTGCAGTTTTATATTTTTCCTGTGTGTGCTTATCTTCAAACCCAGCGCCATCTACTACCTTCTTATAATGAATGAAGTATAAGAGGATTTTTTATTTCATCCAGATGACAGTTTCAAAAGTCATACTTGAAGTATCGTGACTTAGGGCCGGTTGTTCAATCACGGTTTAAACTGCAGATTAGGTAATCTGTAGTTTAAGATAATCCACAGTTTATCTTTTATTGCGTTGCTCATTTGCAGTTTAGAGAGAGTTTAACTAAACTGCGTTTAATGAAATTTCTATTGGTGGCAACACTGTAATCCGCTCAAATTTTGACGTTTACGCTATTCAAACTTCAAATTTGGTTTGTTTACAAGCGTGTATGTTGTTTTGTTCGTGATTGAAATAGTGTCTGTATTTTTTGTGTAATTAATCATGGCTAGTAACACCGTTTGGAAATGGAGAATGGTGATTTAGTACGGAAGCGACCACGATCTGTACACTTCAATCCAACGATGCGATGCTTCTGCAGCTCGTCAAAAAGTTTCGAGCAACAATAGAGTGTAAAAAAACCGACGTTCTTAATAACCGCATCAAAGACGCTGCATGAGACTGAGGAGTTTAATGCTGCAGGAGATCAAGGAAGGGATGCGAAAACACTCAGAAGCAAAAAAAGGTTTTGAAGAAAAAATTTGCAAATAAAAAGAGATATTTAAATGCTACTGGGGAAGGGCCAGCGAAGAAAATAATAACGACAGATGTAGACGAGCCAATAGAGGAATTGCTTGGAATGAGAGGTTCTTCTTCATCGTCCAAAAACAGCTGCATTAGCTCCAAAAAACCTTCATCATCAGTAATTGGCTTATCAAAATCCGTGTAGTTCATCTTGATTAACAAACCATGAGACCAACAGCCCAAATGACAAGAATAACGTTTTCGCGTTTGTTTGATTATGTAGGTATTTGGGGTTATGTTTGACGGTTTAGGACCGTTAAACGGCCCTCTTTCACCGTTTAGTTAAACCTCTAATCTAAACCGAGTTTAACGTTAAACCGCAGTGGTGCAATGCATTAAACTAAGCTTACAGCTTTAAACGCCAGTTTAAGCTAATCTACAGTTTAAACCATGATTGAACAACCGGGCCTTAGCAACTTTAAAGCACGTGTGTTTTAAAGGCCCTTTTTCGCACGCATTTGAGTGTTTAAAACGGAGATTGTGATTCAGGTATAATAAAAAATATATTATTACATATTATAAATACAGGGTGCCCATTATGTATGGAATATGGAGTACCTCTAATATGTCTCGGTAAATATCGAATGTAAGTATACAAAATTGTTCTATATGAAAGTTGTTTAACATTTTATTTCCCATAATAAGGGAGCATTCAGTTGTTTTTATCTCAGAAAACAAATGAGTAAACGAAACGAAAAACAATTGATTTTTTTTAAATGGGAGTGCACCTTTTCATTAGGCTCATTTAATAGAGATTTTTTTCTCTTTTCGATGATACTAGTACCCTAATACAAGAACATTTTTCAAACAAATTTATTATAATTAGATCAATAACATTACTCTAGATACCCTACATCAAAATAAAACAAATGAACTTGTACGTTTCTTATTAAACTTTGAGGACAAAAGTAAATTAGCAATAAAACGGTAATAAACGTACACATTCATTTGTTTTATCTTGATGTAAGATCTTGACGTAAACATAATAAAGAAATTATTGAACCCCCTAAAAGACCAATAATCATAATTACAATATTTAAATTTAAACTAATTATTATAAAAATTTTTATAATCTAGCTTAATGTTAATGATTTGATGATAATAAGTTTTTTTGAAATATTTTTATGTATTAGGGTACTAACCTGTTACATCATCGGAAAGAGAAAAAAAATCTCTATCAAATGAGCCTAATGAAAAGGTGCACTGCCATTAAAAAAAATTCTGTTGTTTTTCGTTACTCATTTGTTTTCTGAAATAAAAACAACTGAATGCTGCCTTATTATGGGAAATAAAATGTTAAACAACTTTCATATAGAAAAATTCGATATTTACCGAGAGATTATATATTCCATACATAATGGGCTTCCTGTATATAAGATGGCACATAACGTATGTCCGCTTCCAGAGCCCTAAAATGAGACGTTTCAGACACATTTCAGAGTAAACATCCCACATATCTTATACGAAACTATGAATATTGAAACTTAGCAAAATGTCAACCACATAAACGTTTATGGGACATTACATTAGAGAGATTTTTTTAAAATCAGGCATTCTTCCATTAACAATAATATTTCTATTACGCGATTTTGAATTAAGGACATTTCCGTGAAGGATAGATTTGTGGCGGCGCCCCCGACTGTACAATTTCTACCAGTTGTTATATGCCGTACGATAAAGACATACAGGCGAACGGACACATTGCGAAATTTTTTGATAGATACCTAAAGGGTTTAGAGAGGTAAAGTTGAAACTTGCATCAACTACTTATACGCAAAGAAAAATAGGAAGTTTTTGTTAGCTTCACTTTTAGTGCAATATCTGTCTCTTTTAAGGTACGTTTTATATTCTAATGACAGCAGTAAAATCATTTTTTATAATTAATTTGTTTTAAGTCATAAAACCATAGTAACTAACTTTTAAATTACATTTATTAAACCATCATCATTGTAACCAACTTTAATAGTTTTAACATAGATATAGGCAGAAGAGATAGATATTACTAGTGTTCATTATTTTTATTTTATTGAAATGTTCATCTAAACTGCTTCAAACCAACGTATAGGCAACGAGTGACAAACACAGACGGAGGGACATAAAGTCCAAATGACCGCAATAGTCCCTTTATTATTGTCTACGTATTACTGAAAACAGAATTGGAAAATTCGAAACCGTTCGCGAGACATGTACACAGACGAAGGGACGGACAGAAAGTCCAAAATCATGAACGAGCTGTGTCGCTCGTTAATTAGGAAGGTTTTCAAGTAATAACGTCATGTAGGTAAGTTAATTTAACTATTTTAAGCATTAACCTTCAAACGTGAGATTAGATAGCAAAACGCCATTCTGTTAATACGAATTTGACATTATCGTCAGCGATTAGTAATACTTTTAGATAGGTATATCCAAAGACGTAATGGAACTTCAAGTTACCCTTAAACGAATGCACAAAGATCATACGGCATTATCTTTGGTAGGTACTGGGTAGCTATATACCTACGTAAGCATAGAGTAAAGTAATTCATTTTTATTATTTACCTAAGTGCCTATACCATACAACAAAGGATAATTTAGTAAATTCAATCGTTCTACGAACACCATTTGTGTAATAAAACTTATAACTCCGTTATATAAAACTTCATCAGATATCTACAAACCAGTGCTATTTATTAAGAAGTAGACATAAAACAAATAGTGATCTGGCCGGCATAACTAATTTGTATACTATTGCTTTGGCTTCACAGAAAAGAAATCTCTTACTGTTGCCGGCACTATACCAATTGACAATATCAACTTTTTCTTCTGTTGAACAAATCGCACACGAACGAAAATAAAAATACCGACGTAGAGAAACCATTTTTTAATTTCTAATGTGTTTAAAAAAGTTATTTTGGTTGCATAAAATTAGGCGCCCTTCAGAAGATATTATGTCATTTAAAAGTACACACAGGGAAAAATAATACACGTAAATATCCATATGTCTACTTCTTAATAAATAGCACTGTAGATATATTATTACTTTATCTGTATGTGCCACACAAGAGAACAGAAAAGTCACGCAGAATTTCAGGACTACTACCTACTTATAAACATGCTCAAAATAAGAAGTCTGTGCCGAGAGATATATTAACATTTTGGAGGGGTCTACAAGTTAATTTCAATTTTGTTGTTTTAAACAATTTAATAATTGTGTTCGAAATATTATTTATACCAAGAGAAACCATTATAGGTATCAAATTTTTTAGTATCTAGAGTTACTCTGATTTAGAGATAATTCAAGTGCACAATCGAGGCTCAATTTTTCGAATGGAAATTTACGCCACTTACCGGGCTGCAATAATAAATCCACTTTAGTATTCTCTAATATTTAGTATACCTCGGTTTTTCATATGTGCGTATGTTCGTTTTAATTATTTGTGGGAACAATATGCTTTTCCCATTAAATAAAGACATAGGTATTTTGTTTTTAAGCACAATGCGAACGAGAATAAAAATCAGCATTGAATAGTTAAAAATCAAGATATAAATGAGATATCTAAACTTTAGGAACGGCTAACTGACAAACTACAATAAATAATAATTAAAAAATCGTTACAGCAATAAGTGCGATGATGTAGGACACCCTACGCCGAAGACCACATGTACTTTTTAAAAAATACGCTTACTAATGTATTGCTAAGTCAGAAATTTCCTGTTTCTGTCATAAAACATCAATTCACGCTGTGCTGCTCCCCAAAGCGGAACAAACACCGTATTACAATTCAGAATTACTCTTTTCTCAGCGGCGAGTTCCTTTCCTTCTCTAAGATTTATGTATATATTCATAATTCATAAGAATAATATCGACACGACCCCGGTATGCACAATTAGTAGTCCGTTACGTAAGAGCGATATCTGGAATTCAATGCATTCTTTAAATCCATCTAATTAAAACTAACCTATGTTGCTATAATTGTGCAATCTGTCGTTATTTCCGTTTTATTAAACAGGATATAGGCGGCGGCAGGCCTTTCCGGCCTAATTTACCCGTATGCATCTATATTTACAAGCACGAACATTTGAGGGTTTTTTTTCAAGCGAAATTATGTCACCTTAAAAATTAGCGCCTACGTGTACAAAATTCAAATTACCAGTTATGGATTTGAGAAATCGCCAATTAGTAAACTATCGACGTTTTAATTGAATTCGGAGACTGTAAATGTAGTGCAGTAATTACTTTTTAAATTCTATTAATTAAAACGGACATGTACAAAATGAGTAAGGTAATTAAGAATCTAAATAGAGGAATAAGTAGTGGTGATTAAAAATATTTATTTAAAAACGTTTTTTCTACGCATGAACGACATGGTGACACAGTTCAGTTGGAAACTTTAGTTGAATACGAAATCCCTGTTTTTATATAATAAATACTACTATTATCATGAATTTCCTATACCGTGTTCATATAGCGAAACATTCAATTGTACAAAAATTACAAATCATTTTATTCTTTTCAAATACCGGTATGATATAACAATAAGTAAAATTTTATAAAATGTAGGAAATGATGACATCCCATCTTTATATACCAGTGAGTACAGAGCCACGGATTTTACGAATTTTTTTGAAACGGGGTACAAAACCAAGGTAACAGAATTAAATTTGTATGGTTCACGATATGAATACGTATGTGCTAATTTTTATGTAACTTTTTCACTAATTTATATAACATTAAAATTTAAAATTTAAAATTAGTCAAGCGGCAATGTCATCATAACAATATGTTTACAATATCATCCGCGTCACGTCACTGTAGTCACATTATAAATTACTTGTTAAACTTGATAATTTCAAAATTTTAATCAATTTTGCTGAAACGTAGAGTTTGGGGGGAACTGGAATAATATACTGTCATAAATGCTTCATGTTGCGACGATCGACAGTCCGCCACCCCTTTTTATTGGTATAATAAATCACATTTTAAGTTGATCATATAGCAATTAATCTTATAATTAGCACACCGAGATTGGAAAGTGCACGAGATATTAATTTAGGTACCTACATGTAATTCACGACTATTTAAATTAGTTAACGTTGGAAAATCAATAATTCTCTTTAATTATAGAATAAATTATTAAGTGTGAATTAAGGTAAATTTCAGGTTATACACTGACAAGACATCAATTAAAACCACACTATTGATTAAATGATTAAGTGCGTCAATGATCTATGAGTTAGTCAAAGAAATCTAATCAAATGTATAAGAAGGCCGATCTGATTTAGCCATATCTTCTGTTGTATATCGCCACCTCGATCGCCACAAAGTTTAAGAGGCGTGTAATAGGCAATACATCACCGGTACATCTTTAAAATACGAACACATAAAGGGTCTTTTTTTTTATTAGCTACAAACTCTACGAAATTAATTCAAAATCCCTCCACGATCGATGCCTGAAATTAGTAATTTCAGAACTTTGTTGATATACGTATCTTTAAGCATGATAGTCTGGACGTTCGATATCCTCGTATATATAACCTAGTTGCTGCATATTTAATCAGATACAATATCACTTTATAAATGTAAAGCAGGTAAGACACGTAAACATAAATTAACCAGAGTATACCGTGGAATTTTTTCCTTTGAATGTACTGTACCGCCCATATTGCTTGCATAACCTCACGAGTTGGAAGAGAAAAGAATAATTCAGGAACGCCCATTGGACATGTATACCTTTACTTGGATTTACAACAAGCAAAAATACACTTTACAATGAGAATAACTTATGGTTAGAATAGAATGGGGATTTTCACAACGCGTACGACGTTTTACGTTTATATTTTGAGATTTTAAATTGCTTTTGGGCAAGCTCATGTCTTGGATTTGACGACGTTTTAAAATATATACCCAAAGCGCATTGTGTATTGTATAGGAAACACTGTCCTCCTTTACGGGGACGTACCTATGTCCATAAAAAAGGCCATAATTTCAAGGTCAAGGTAAATTGAGCGAGAGGTAGTATTGATGAATCGTAGAAATACGTACATACGCAGAATCTCTTGTTCTTTGAAGTTTTTGAGAAGTTCACCATCGATTGCTGAAGTTATTAATTATAGAGTGAGCTGACGACAATCTTGTATCCGCGCGTGCTTGATATATCTGTTTAATAGTGAAATAAGCTTTTCGTAATCGAGTTTGGCAATTGTAGGTATAATATAAAAGTTCAGAATCAAATGGTTTTTGTGCTCCGTGGACTAAATCAACGTGTTTTGTCGTTGATTTAAAGGACTAAAGCAGCGACTTCCGACCGTGGCAATGTACGACCAAAAGTCAACGTCTCGCCCAGTTACCTAAGGGGCTTTGTCAGGACAAGAAATACAAATAAAATATATATAAAGCTGTGTGTGTCGCTATAAGGATCGACCAATATAAATAAAACGCAAGAAATGGGGTAATTAAAACAATCAAATCTAAATTCACTGCAGGGCTGCCCTCTCATAATCGCACCGGAGTAGTTCTATGGGTTTAATGGATTACAAGGACGGAAAACCTTCGAGGATATGTACTCACTTCTTTTCCAATTTGCATTTTACAAGTTTACATTATAACACTTTTCAATCCGGTAACATCAGGGAATTTTATCTCCCTCATAATCGTATCTTTACACTGATATTTCACCACAACAACAACATAGGGGTATGTTTGGGGTTGTAGATATTTGCATAACATTATAGGGTTGCGAGATCTACCATATAACAGTATTCAAGCAACATAAAGATTCAGGACTCATGAAAAATAATCACATTTGGCACTTATGTAGATTAAGATGTAGAATAAGAACAACTTCAACAAATACATTACGCCTCCACACAAAATTAATAAAACCCCCGACTCATCGCACAAGCCGATCACAAAAGTAGTACTTCAATTTTGAAGTCACTTCTCTGCGAATTGTTATATTAAAATATAAAAAGTTTCAACTACATACACAAAATCTACACGATCCTCTTAATTGAATAAACACCCTGTATATTAATCTTAAACGAAAACCGCCACCTTCTCTTTCTCGCTCAAGGAAGAAACATTGCATATATACTTTCGGCCTCGCCGTAAAACATTTCCAGTGGCATAGCCTTTTCTCCTTTAATGAAATGCATAAAGCCAGATATGTAACATCATAAGTTCGTTGGTAGAGCAGATTGCAAATTATTGTTTTTGTCGTACTTAACTTGACTCTGTAAAGTACAGTAGAGCAGAGTTAAATTCTTCAATCTTTCCTGTTACTGTTTCCTGTCTCAATTTAAAAGACTTGATGGTCGCCAATCACATTTAGACTTGATAACACCAGTTTCGAAGAAACGCGTACGCGTCCCCACTTACGCCGAAATAACTTGATTGTTTTTAACAGCGATACGAACACGTCCGTTAATTAAATGCCGTACGTACTTTTTATCGCAAACGACCAGATGTGTCTAAATTTTAACACGCAATTTCACGTTTTACAATTACATATACAAACTATAAACTTTAAACTAAAAAATAATACGTAATTACAAACAATTTTAACAGGAAACTGCGGCATAAATTTATGTACAATAAACGAACTTTATGCTTAATTTTACACTTAATAAATCAAAATATTGTCATATACACGCTGTCCCGTCATTTTTTGTGAAATAACGTCTACATGACGTCTACACAACAATACATAAAGCTTGGAACCCTAAGTATTTAAATTTTACTCGTTACGCTGGTTAATATAAAAACATGCGCTACTGAATATTGTTTACCGTTAGTGCTCTACGTGTTAAAATTTGTGTTTATGGAAGTATAAGCACATTAAAAATTAAGTAACACTGTATTGGACCTAATATCCATGGCAACCATTTCTACAATAATTATTGCCATGAATTCTATTTAAACTGTATATGATCTAAGTAAACTGTAATGCTCACTTTAACCGTAATGGTAGATAAAGTGAAACAGATGAGTGCGCATTCTAATGACATTTGTTATTCTTATTTCAAATCTTAGGCCATATATTACATGAACTGCTAACTGTAACTAAAATATGGTCAAGGACATCGCGTGGGTATGTGAGTTTCAGGGTAAACGAGTCTGTCCGAAATTGTCCGTTGAGACACGATTTGAGGCTGTCAACCTATAAATTAACAAATGTCAGTTAATTAATCGTCTAGATATCGCAAAAAATGCAAACCTGTTCTTATTTGTGGACGTATTGAGGATAATCAAGAGTATTTAAAGCTTCCCGTACTACGCGGTTACCATAAAAGTTACTCTTTACGCAATCCGAGTGGTGTTTTAGTTTACCCTGAGATTCACATACCCTAAAATCACTAGATATAGAAAGTACCGCAATCATCCGCCATTTTTGGGCAAATTTGCTGCCAACTTAAAAAAATTGACAAATAAAATCTGAATTGCTGTCATTTTTCATAACCTAACTTCATAGTACTGTCATGTTTTATAAAAATATATACAGATATCTCCAAAAAGGTGGAACAATCCCTAACATTAAAGATACTAAAATCTGGTAACTTCCGCCATTTTTGGACAAAAATCATGCGTTCTCTCTCTAACACACGAGCCCAATGGATTGCGGTACTTTCTATATTTAGTGACTTTAACATACCCACGATATAAAATGACGTCCAGAACATATGACAATTCTGTTTCTATAGAAACGATCGCGAAGGCAGAAGGGAAACTAACCATCTCGTGAAAGTTTCACTCAATTGTTAAAATATCTCTTTATCGTCTTGTATAATAAATAACTAAAGGTTTGGTGAGATTTGAGGATTATTGCCATGAATTCTATTTAAACTGNCATAACTGTATAACTGTATTAATAAGGCTAAAGGGTAATCGTTAAACGATTTATGAAGCGCGCCTTTTCATAGTAACGAATTCTTTTCAGAAAAAAACAATTACCTTACTTCATCGAAAATGCCCTTTTTACAAGTCGCTTGTCCGATATAATTATCAGGCTTGTGACTGAAAGTAACAGAATCTGAAGCACCCAAACCACACATTAGGTATTAAAAATTATTAAAAAAAAAAGTGGATTAAGAGATCCTCATTCTACGCTTGAAAAACTAAAGTGGTAAAGAAATTGAATGGGTTGGACATAAACAATAACCATAGTCGAAAAGTAACTGAAATCGATGGCAATTTACTTCAAAAAGCTGACGGAGTATCGATGAAATGAAAATACTACCTTCGTAACCACAGCAGTTTTCGAGCTCAGAAAGGGTGCTGTCGCTAAATCTTTAATCAGATAAACTCAAGAACAAAAAAAGGGTATAACCAGCACGGCAAATAAACGGGAAAAATCTAACGTTTGTCACCTTAAGCGATGCGACTACTGTAAATCGGAATCAACACTTAATCGGAAGAAATAATTCAAATGACTTTAAACTAGCAAAGGAAATTTTGCACGACAACGAATTGTCCGTACAAATCGGCGCTATATAAAAGCATAAATATAACGTTAACTCAAGAAAACGACTTCAAAAAGTATATACAAATAACTAAATCTTTATACAAACAGTAAAAACTGTAAATAAATTGGCGAATGCTTTTACTCACTTGGGGTGCAAGAAGGTTTCAGTCTACGCTATGGGTGAACAGTAGGGGTTGTGGTCTTGCGCTGTGGGTGAACAATAGGACCTGGGGCACGATAAGTGTATCGTGCCCTGGGGCACCTACGCAATGGGCGAACGGCAGGTGTTCTGGTCCTACGCTATGGGTGAAAAAAGTCGACTGCATTTGTATGCCGATTCACGCTCTTTTACACCCCATTTCTGGGGCGGGGTATGTCACTGTCAGTTGACCAAATTTATACATCGCAGTTAGCGGCAGTGTTGCCACGATCGTTGCATGCACGCTGTCGCGTTACCACAAGTATATTCGATGATCTCTCGCGGCAAAATACAGAACTCTACCACCAAAACTAATTTACACGAGAAATACACAGATCCATGACCTTTAACTATACTAAATCTCGAATCTACTATTTTTACAAGTTTAACCCATAAACATAGTCAATTTGGAAGTTAAAGTTTTCGTCCCATATGATGTTTTCTTGATTATTATTTGCAATACTTTTTTTGTGATTAATTTAGTTCATGTATTTATTTCCTTAGGATACATACCTACTGGTATAAGAGAGGACGTTCGCACAGAACAAACAAAAGATGAACCTTACCATGTACATGCGTATCTAAACGAAAAACTGTAAATACCATCCTCAATCAAACTCCTGCAAACGGATGTTCTATTAACTTATCCGAACGACTCGGAATCTCTTATTTGGAAAATTCTTTGTAAACACAATTACATACTTCGCACACATAAACATTTTACATTGGTCGGTTTGAAAAGTTTCCTCCATCAGCTGGTAGAACAGAGGTTTTCCACACTATATTTCCTTCCGACTATTGGAAATGATTATCAAGACCTAGAAACAATTAACAAACTGGGCTAGTGTTAATGTAGGTACTTTGCAAGTTCCAAGATAAGATTTTTAAGATGTAGTTTAGTAGGTATAGGTACATAATATTAAAATACAAATCTAATCCCAAAAAATTGGTTTAAGTTTTTCCAAAAATGTAGTGCGTTTCAATCCAATAGCACTGGGTGTTCTATATTGAATAAATTATAGATCTATTTCGTATAACATTGATTAATTTAATTGCCATTAAAGGTATTCTGTTTAGAAAACAATATGCTAATGTAAAAATTTCACAAAAAAACCACTTGCATACCTAAGCACTTAGAAAGCAACCACAAAATTTTACCACTTGTCTCCAATTGGATTATACTTTTCTACAATTTTTTGTAATGAAGCATCCAAATATTTATTTGCATATCCAAGGTTGAATTTATAACCTTTACGGATGTTTTAAATAATAAAACTTTATTATATCGAGATTCTCAGAATTTATATAAAGTTTACCGGTAATCTTTATTAACAAAAAGATAACAGATTTATATTTATTGTAGTGTTTTTTACAACGTAATATCCAACACGAAGATTTACCTTTATATGGTGTTGCGTAATTGGGAAGTTCGAATTTTGTGTATATTGGGTATAAAACACCCGTACTCCTTCGTAATTGCACGGCAGTTATGCGCGCAAACGGCTTATTTTACTAGCGGTTTACATTGATTGCATAACTTTCTCATCCGAAGCATTACCTTTATATTCATCCCAGAGAATGACCTTCAGGCTTTTATACGCTTCATAAAACTTTAATTAGTCGTGCTCATCGTCATCGTAGATGAGGTACCGATTTCAACCGAATTCTTGCATTTTTAAGGGAAATTGTAACGATGCAACTTTAGATGAAGTATTGATTAAAGTTGTAAAACGATTCCAAGAAAAAGATAATTCCGAGAAAGATCGCGGCAAAAAGCGTTTATAAAAAACAGTGTTGTTAATTAAAAATTATGATCAAGCCGCCTTGGGCGGTAGTACAGTCACGACATTGAAATACAGTTTCAAATCTAAACACATTGTATGTTAACATTCTACAGAGAAAAATGACGAATTACTAT
Source organism: Photinus pyralis (assembly GCF_008802855.1). Lineage (NCBI taxonomy): Eukaryota > Metazoa > Arthropoda > Insecta > Coleoptera > Lampyridae > Photinus > Photinus pyralis. The sequence goes on from NW_022170249.1 coordinate 29,170,361, forward strand.
TTTTTGCTATTATTAGATTTCCATTGCATGATTTATGATCTTTTTTTTGTTGCCATTACCTACTTCGGTAGCTCGTTACCAATTGTAAAATAAATCATTTTAAGATCACTCAAATTCGTTCCTTCTTGACGATATTTAGGCAAAGAATCACCTTGGAACCGGTTTCAGAAAAATCTTTAATTACTTTTACAACAATGATCTATATTTATTAACAAAAATTACGAAGAAGCAGATCGCCGTTCAGTATTCATTTTCTAAACGCGCTGATAGTCAACGTCAATGAATGAATATTAAGATCATTAGTTATGCTAAAATTACAACGCGTTTCCTTTTTGTTTGATTTTGAAATTTACTTAATCTATATTTAATCTTGTTTGTTATACAATCTCCGGCACAGTTTCTTCTTAAAAAAAATGCAAATCATACAAAAAAGGCCCTAGGCGTACCTAACTACTTTGTTCGGGACGCGGAGGTTATACCTGATTATGTTGTTTTATGCTAGTACGTGTTGTTTAATGGAAGCGAGCGTAGTTTGTTGTAATAGTTTTCTCGGAATTCATATTCTGAATTATGTTAAAACCGCAATCTCAATACATTTAAATTTATTCACATAAAAAGTAAGCAATTGTTACTTGTGTCAAAGATCACTTTGCTTGTGGAAGAAGAAGAAATTATGTACCTACCACCGTACGCTTGAATTGCGTTTTGTGGATACACGTAAGCCTGGAGGTAACACGTTTACCACGAACTTTTTGGAATATCCTTGGGTACGACACTGTGGCAAGGTTTGTTTCGAGAAATATAAGCAGGATGCGGTTGGAAATTTTTTTCGCATATAGAGTGCGACCAAGGTAGCCCAAGCCGAAGTATGCTACCTAGAAATTGCACCAGTTGTGTTGTATGGAATAACTTAAAAGGAAAGGTACCGAAATTGAAAAATTTTTGGTATGGTTTATGTCTGGTTCAATTCATTTTCAATTTGAGTGTCAAACATACCTACGACATGTCGAAGCATCTCTGTTCCAAGTAATTACAAAACCTGATATTTTCCGAGATGACGAACAAAATTTAATCTTAATATACGGTTTGATAAACTTAGCTGTGTGGGAAGGAGGTACATTGTAAAGGGTGTTTCAATGCTCAGTTAAGTATGAAATAAGATATCCTGTAAATGGCACCCACGACTCTAAACTCGTCCTTTTCATAAAATTTTTACATTTCAGTATTAAATGATTATGGTAGCAGATTCGTCAGCAATTTTGGAGTCCAATAGCAATCCAAATCTGTGCACAAAAAGTGTTTAAGGTGTGCGGTCTTTATGCATTTATAAACCTTGAAAAAATCAATGGTTTTTCTTTAAATGATAACACAATACATGCAGGACGTGGAACGTTTTACAACATCAAGTGGGCTCCAACATGGCGGATGTCGGCGGAGTCAGCTGTGCTGTTTCACTGTTTCACAATCTGAGAATTTGCATACGAACATAGTTTTTTTCTGATCTATCGAAAGAAAATATTATCATGGTCGTTTCACTTCCGGTTTTACCGGGTGTCGGTAGCAACTTTCCTATTTTAACTAGAACACCATGTATTTTATAGCATTTTCGAAATCTACATGAAAATCTACGTCGTTTGCTACCACCCAGCATCAAACGTTTTCACGTTATTCAAAATTTTTTGAAAGTTTTGATGGTCTATTCTTTTGAGTCCTGTACTTATGACTCCGTTGATTTGAATTTCAAAAAGACTTCCAAAATCAACAGTACTGACTTGATGCAGCGTGACAATGATTTAAATTTTGATCAATCGTTATTTGTCCGTATACCATAAATAGGTTTTGACACGTTAGTAAATATAGTAAATAATAAATTAGTACAATGCATATATAAAAAGAATAATAAAAACAGTTTAAAATTTCAAATAAATAAAAACTAGACAAACCATGTCGCTAAAACATAATAATATATATTATAAACAATTTAAAATTTTAGCTAAAAAAGTTAAAAAATATAAACAAGTAAAGGTAAAAATGATTAAAGAGAATACTACTACAGAGGTACACAAAAGTAAAGTAAACAAACAATGAAATAAATAAATATTAAAATTATTGAATAGTTCTCCAAGGCGTATGTAAATCTTCAGTAACGTTATAAAAAGAATGACTAAATAAGTGCGCCTTAACGACTCTTTTAAATTAAAAAAATTGTAAGGTTTGATACAATCAGGAACGATATTGTATACCTAAGGTGACCCTTACATTGTTATTTTTAGACCTACTTAGTTTATAATAGAGCATTTTTATTTTTTTGCTCCTCGTGTAAAATAGTTGTCAGAGAAGTACTTGGTTTTAAATTTATTTTCGTTTTTATGAATTTCCAATATGGTGTAATATATGAAAATAGATAGAAGAGGCATAATATTTAATAATATGATCGCCCTTCTACAGGATGTTTTAAAACAAATGGTCAACATTAAAAACTTCAAACCTTTAAACGTTGATTTTTTCAAATGAAACATACATACGCATTTATTTCAAGACCTTATAAGAAAATGACGCAAAACGGTCACAATTTTAGAAAATCTAAAATAAAACGAAAGCATAACAGATAGGTGTCCAGTATGTAATACTTGATCGAATTTTTTTCGACATTTTAAAGTGCAAAAAATAAAGCATGTGTGATTTGAAAAAATAAACTGTTTAACGTTCGACGTTATTAAAGTTGACCATTAGTTTTAAAAACCCTTTAGGAGGGCGATCAAAATTTAAATCATTGTCACGCAGAATCAAGTCAGTCTGCTGATTTTGGAATACTTTTTGAAAATCAAGTACAGGGCTCAAAAGTATAGCAGTCAAACGTGAAAAATTTTGAAAAATCCTATATAACTTGAAAACCTTTGCTGCTGGGTGTAGGGAAATGTGGTATCAAACAACGTAGATTGTCATGTAGATTTAGAAAATGTAATAAAATACAGGGTGTTCTATTTAAAATAAGAAAGTTGCTATCGTCATCCTACTAAATCATGATAATATTTTCTTTCGATAGATCATAAAAAACTATGTCTGTATGCACATTTTCAGATTTAAATTATTAATGAAAGCCCGATACTTTTAGGTAACGGTTTGCGTGAAACAGCCTGTATAGTAGCTACACTGGAAATGAACGAAGTTGCAATTATTGATTTTATTATAGTACTTGTTTAAACATGTATTGGGCGAAATTTCAGGTTATGATCAGTGGCGGATTTAGGATTTGGTCTAGGGAGGGGCGCGTACAGTTTTTAAAGTGAATATATTAAAAAAACATTTACGTTTAAAAATAGAACATTTTTGGCATAATACATAATATATTGAACAAATAACTAAATCTTTATAAACTAAGAAAAGAACAAACCAGAAAAAGGCTAAATGGCAAAGTTGCGAGTTATCTTTTTGTCGGCGCAAATCGTTTTTTTTCTACTTTCCACGAAATTTGTCCAATATATAGGTATCTTTATACGATTAGGGCATTGTGCGCAGGTACACCATCTTGCTGAAACCAACAGTTTCCACATTTTGTTTTTGTGTGCCGTACATCGTTTTATTCGTAGGAAAGAATCCTACTCACTATAGTATCTACTTTTTTTTACAGGGTCGTATAAAAAAATAAGGTTGAGAATGATTTCTCCCTGGATTTCTCCGAAATGAAACGTCTCAATCTCAATGTCAATTGTAAAACTCAATAAGTGACAATGAGAAAATGTTTTTTTATTATACCTGAATCACAATCTCCGTTTTAAACACTCAAATGCGTGCGAAAAAGGGCCTTTAAAACACACGTGCTTTAAAGTTGCTAAGTAACGATACTTCAAGTATGACTTTTGAAACTGTCATCTGGATGAAATAAAAAATCCTCTTAGGTCGCTTTCTGTAAATGCAGAACATTTCTTTGGCTTTTGTACCTATCCTTTGGTTGAAGCTTTCACAAACGCGCGTAATTTAGGGTATGCTTCCAAATTTGTTCCACTTTTTAATCGCAGCATTGCTTTAAAGTTTTGAATGAATGCACCAAAATATAGAAGATTTAAATACCTTTCCTTCATATATGCCAGCATTATGGATGCATTTAAAACTGTATTCGTAAGTAACTTCCTATTCATCCATGGAAAGAACTTTTCATATTCTTTATAATAGGCTTTACTGGAGTTGGATTTTACACCTACCAACGTTTGATTAGATTTTACAACAATCGATTTAATGCCGGTGTATTATCTTTTTCAACGGAAATCGTTTAATTCACAAAGACGATGATTTTTATAAGCAAACGTCAAGTGACATTTCATGGCAATCGTGAAATTACGAACACCCAGCCCACTTAATTAGACATGTATTCGAGTATAACGTCAATATGACTTCATTGTATTTCCTATTTTTAAATTATACTGCAGGTATAATAAAAAATATTATAAGATACACGTGTATAATTAGTCTTTAAAGCACTTGCAACGTTAAAGGCACTCCGCTTTGCGTCGTGCCCTTAAACTCGTTGCGCGTGCTTTAAAGACTTGATTATACACTTGTATCTTAATATACTATTTTTGTATCTGCTCAAATAACATCAGACAAGAATAAAAACGAAATCAACAAATTTCTTGCCTCTATGATTTGACCATCTTCTATGGTTTCGTCATCTGGGACACAGTGTATAGCTGCACTGCACTCAAAAGTTGTGCTAACGACGGGTTATCCGTACTCTTTTATCAATTAAAATGTTATCATCTGCAGCTGCCAGAAGAGAATTAGGTATTTAATATTTAATTATTTGTTTTCACTAAAACGATTTTTTAAGTCAGTTATTAAATGATTAAGAATTGGAATACATGAGTCTTTTCCAATAGTCACTAGGTGACCGTCTGCGTAACTACCACTGTCTAGGAGTGTCTAGGAGGGGGGGTCACCCCCTGCGTCCTACCTTTAAACAAGTGACAGTGTGACAGATCTCATTATTGGGTACTATTATTGACTAATAACAATTTCATTATTAACGACATACTAAAGCTGAAGAGGAAGTCAGCTTTACAAGAGCCGTGCAAAAATGATTTTAATTGTCATAATCTAAGGGAGGAAAAAGATTGAGAGGTAGGTCGGAAATGATACGAAACTATAAATATATAAAATTTAACGTTTCAAATTGGCGCGTTAGACTGTTTCAAGAGTTCACAATTACAATAAAGGCAGTAATAAAAAATTGTGAGATGATGAATTAAAAAATGATTGCGGTGATTACGGAAGGGTATGTGCTGAGTGGTGGATGGAAAAAGATGTCGTACGGTCGGTAGAACGCTAAAGATGCGAAAAAAGATCCTTCAAAAACTGAGCGTTTCGCTTATAAAGGAAACCCAATTTGGTAGAAGTTGAACAAGGAAAATCCAAACCGTAGCGTATTCAATACAAAATCGAAACCAATCAATTCCATTTTTAATCAATTACTCGGCTCCTGTTCCTCCTAAAATTCCCGAACATCTGGGAATCGATTCCTTAATTAAGCGCGCAAAATTTGATACCACAATCGTCTCAGTCGGCGCTCCTTTAATTTAATTTAAGTAGGGCATGTTAATTATACATACTCCAAAGACACAACGAAAGCTCATGAACTTATTACATTAATTATTAATTATGTTAATTGCAAGTTTTCGGAATCAGAGCAGGTGGGGTTATCTAATTTTTGCAGAACAAGACCCTTTGGTGGTTACAAAAATAATTTCAAAATTCCAACATCAACGGGTGTAGGCGTACCAATTAATTACGGTATCTCCTTGTCTCCATGGCATCGCGGAAACTTCTCAATATTACTGTTTTCTACGTAACGAAGCTCAATCCAATCGTTATTATACAGGATGGTCCTTATAAACGGCAAAATCCACTCAGAAACTCTGGATGCTTGGTTACAATTTTTTACCCTAATGCAATACCCCTGTACTAACGTGCAGGTGGTAAAAACAAAAAAAAATACACTATGAACCGCTGAGTTAAGCCCAGGGCCACAACAATGATTATACCAAAATTTTTACCAACAAAACTTTTACTAGGTCGCCGAATCAAGTAACGCCCGAACACCAAAAACGGAAATAAAAACATATTTGTCCAACGTTTGCCCAGAGTATGGTGTATATTAGTAAAAAACCGACGGACTGGTCAAATTTAAGATTTGTTTGGGTGGATTGTTTCATGTGGAAAAGTTGAAAGTGTGTAAAAAATTTCGTCGTATAGGGGACCAAAATAAACATTTTTTCCCATGTAAACTGGAAGCTCTCACCATAAAAAATCAATAGATGGGATTTCCGACCTAAGTTTGTGGTTGTGTCCTTTCTGATTATATAAAAGATCTCCAGGACGAAGATGTGAAAATGTAATCTCGACGAAATTTAGTATATGGATTTTCTAACATGACGAAAATAACGAATCCAAAAGTATTTTCTAAAAATTAGAAAAAATTCCAAAGCTGAGAAATGAAAACTCTTTTGTATTTCAGAATAAAGTTCAGTAAATATTAGAGTTACTCTTATGGTGTGTGTTTTGCGAGTCAGAATCATGGAAATACTAACGTATTATTTGTTGTTGTACCAAGTACTGCAATTGAAAATTACAACATATTCGTAAATACTTAATTGTTACACCATGCACATTTCTTTGATATTTATTGACAGCTTACAAACTCATCACTGGTGTGTCCGTTATGGTCCATATTTTATTTCATTATTTGCAATTATAATAAAATTACATTTAATCTGGTTGTTCGCGGATGAACAGTTTTATTGTCGAAATATGTTCGGTTTGACAAAGTCTTTGTGGTTTATTGGTGTTTCACATGCTTTTACTTCAAGACTCACAAATGATCCAAAGTCTGAAATCTATGAACAACAAAGATGTTCAATCATCGTCAGAGGTCTCCTCTTATGCGTATACGAACGCCATAACAGTTAGGTATTACATTTTACAATTAACCGGTCTGCAATTGTTTCAATTATATAAATAATAAATAGGTTAATGAAAAGGTTTGATTTTAGATTTTGGAAGCAAATATTTTATTGTGGTTTATTGGTGCTTTTATAGGTTTCTGTAAAATCTCTCTACTTAAGTGGTTCGACATAATTGTATGTAAAATTAATTCAATTCTCGATCAGATTGGAAGAAATCGCGATTTTGTATGCAAGCTGACAATTCCAGGGGCAACTGATTTAATTATTCCGTTACATAACAGCTGATTTCAAGCTTTTTGCTTTGAAACGACGAAAGAACAATCATTTTGTCCTTAGAGAGATTTCTTAATGTGAGTTTTTCTCGATTATTTTCCGAATAAGAATTTGTTATGAGAACAAAAACAATTCTCGCAATAGAACAAAACACTAACATCTAAATGAATCATGTCATCATTTGTAAAACAATTGAATTAATTTTCAACATGGGTAAGCTTAACTTCCATCGACCGTTTAACCGCGTTTTAAAACCATCAAAGTCAACCGTTCTGCTTGAAAACACATCGTATTTACGACCTAATTTAATAATTTATTTAGGTAAAACGGACTTTATACATTTTATTGAATATATAAAATGCTTTCCTAATATTTTATTTTATTGCTCTATAACAGTTGTGTGTAGTAGGGACCCTTTCACCTTCAAGCGGCGCAAATGTAGGTGTACGGCCGTATGAATTTGTTACAAAGCGATACGGTAGCGTGTAACCGCATTGTGAAAACATAGTTTGAAATAGCATATGTAACGTGTGCTCTTTGATGTGTAAAACGGAAACGAAATGATGCCTAAGGCGCAGTTGTACACTCAACCGAACCATATTTTTTCCTTAACGTTATTTCATTTTATGAGAAAGTAAAGGTACCGGTACGATTGAAAATACATCGTTGAAATGTGCGTAGTGTCAAACAGTCACCCCAATTAAACGGGCAATTAGAGAGGAGAATTAAATTTACTGCGGGCGCTTGAACTCGTCCAAACTTTTCAGAATTATTTATCTGTCATCAACAATCTGCCCTTTACAATTCTTGTAATGTGAATCATCTAATGACAGTCAGAATTGTATCTAATCTATAATCTAGTGAGGACACTATTTAGGACAATTCCCGTTGTCTAAAAATCCAGGAATACTATCATCATTTTACAAAAGAGGGGTCCAGTTGCAATTATTACAATCTTTTCGGCAATTTAATTTGAATTTTTTTGAAGGTGTTAGAGCTTATAATTAAATGATTTTAAAGCGGCAAACAAAACAAGTTCTACAATATTTCGAGGCTACCTATCTTCGGATTTCATTCAATTAAGCTCTCGTATTTGGTATTATTATTGCGTGGCCTCTCTGATGGTTTCATTGTTATTCATTTTTTTAAGGGTGGACGATTTTGATTTTCAACAATGGATTATTGCACAATAACGATTGTTCATTAATTTAACTAAAGTTAATTCGATAATTTCCTAGTCAAATTTATTCGTTAATGGTATATATTATGGAGATTTTCAATTATTTGATAATCAATTCCCATTTTCACTTACGGCGTCGTCCAGAAAACTCATTTTTGTACTTTTCTTTTCCCGTACTGTGAAAGACAGACGCCACTTACCTTTGAAGTTTTGTTGACAAATTCTGTATGTTTTCTATTTGGCAGTTCAGTATTGTTTCACGTTAACCTTCTTAGATAGTAGTTTAAATTAAAGTAAGCGATACAAAAATGTTTATTCCAACAATTTAATGTTCACATGATTGTCTTACTATTATTTAACTTAATGCAAAAGTATACTTACATAGGCAAGACGTAGGTACTTTACTAACCTTTAATTTCATTTTATTGGTGATTTAAAAGTTTTTTATTCAGAATTTATTTTTTTCAAAATAAATAAAAATATGCAGGACGAAATTGTTGCTTCACAGCTGCAATACAATAACAAAGTTAGCAATAGTGCCGACTTCACTTTGAACATACTGTATACCAAATTCGTATCCAGTTTCAAGTGCCTTAATATACAGAGTGGCCCAACGAGAAGTATACGAGGGCCTTTAGGGTATTAAATTTAGAAATTTCGAAAAATCCTCGAACACGTCAATTTTCTATTCGATGGGGACAACTTTTGGAATACAAATCACGAACCCAAGTCTTCACCCCTCCACGTAGGGAGCTTAACTCCTAAAATTTTAAATGGCCTTTAAATCCTATGGCAAATGGCACATTATTTGAAAGCCAATTTAATAGTGATTACTAATCTTCTTTGCTTTTTAATTTCTATGGATTCGTTTCGGAGATATTCGCATTTGAAATGGTTTCTAAAAAAACCAAAACAAATGCGATCTAAGTCACCTTGTATTAAAATTTTTAAATTTTAATACAAGGTTTAAGTTGTGCAAAAAATAACAAATAACTTTAAACACACAACATTTATTTCAATAAATGCTCGAATTACCTTCCGCCTGCTTCCATGCAATAATAAAGATTTGCTTCAAAACGCTGCCGTACATGTTGCAAGATTTCAGGGGTCGAAATTGTTGAGTTATACCATAGTGTATTCTATTCTTACACTATGGTTATACGTGCTCGCAACCCTTCTAATGTTCCGGGCGCAGTAGCATAAACTTTATTCTTTAAATATCCCCACAAGAAGTAATCTAAAGGACTTAAATCAGGGAAAAAAACATTTCAAATGCGAATATCTCCGAAACGAATCAATAGAATTTAAAAAGCAAAGGAGATTAGTAATCACGATTAAATTGGCTTTCAAATAATGTGCCATTTGCCATAGGATTTAAAGGCCATTTAAAATTTTAGGAGTTAAGCTCCCTACGTGGAGGGGTGAAGACTTGGGTTCGTGATTTGTATTCCAAAAGTTGTCCCCCTCGAATACAAAATTGACGTGTTCGAGGATTTTTCGAAATTTCTAAATTTAATACCCTAAAAGCCCTCTGTATAGTTCTCGTTGGGCCACTCTGTATATAACTGATTTCAAGAAGTTTTCTTTCATAGATACTTTTGAAAATAATTTCAATTCTCATTTGTGGAAATTAATTTAATTTTACTAATGCCGGCTTTTTCCTGGAAAATTTCTCCGATAGTATTCTCGCATGATTAGGGCGTTGTGCGCGGGTGCACCATCCTGTTGAAACCAGCAGTTAATCGATTTTTCTGGTTTTCTGTACAGCATAACTGTTGTGCAACATTTCCTTAATTTCACCATCCTATTTTCCATGGTTTCCGAGATCCGCATCCTTATCTTGGACACAGTGTATATGTCGTAAGCATAGGGCAATGTCAGGCAAATTATTTAGAGTTTAATATTTCGAGAGCATAAGTGCTGAAAATGTTCACAAAGGAAGAAAAAGTGATGAATTGGGAGAGTAGACGTCCAAAGTAGCAAGCTTAGGTTTTCCCGTCGTCTTTTATTTCGTGCTCCGCGTCCCTTTTTTTAATAAGAATGACAGATATGATTTTTTATCTACCCTTGCCGTTAAAGTGATCACTTTATCTATTCCTACTGTTAACAAAGACACTTGCCCTACTGATACAAAGTTTGAGTGGTAATGGTCAATAAGTGTCATTTTTCTAAAATCCATCTAAAATGTTTTGATGTGTGGTTATTCATTAAAAAAAGAGAGATAGTGCGTATATGTATTCTCTTAGAAGGGTCTCTCTGTGTGTATATAAAAGTAAATCAGGCGTTTAGAGGGAAATAAATTGTTCATAAAAAACCAATATAAATGGCGTTCATGGGCGCACCCGAAATTTTTTTTGGGAGGAGGTGGGGTAGTTTTTAGTTATACCACAATTTTGTGGGTATGTATCCCTATGCATAATATGATAGTCAATAAGTGATGTTGTAACCCCCGCGAGTGCGCCCCTGATGGCGTTGCATTAATATCAACAAACATTTAATGTTTTATAATATTATACGATTGATTGCCTTTAAAAGGCACAAAACAAACGCAGCATTGTCCAAAAGTCGAAAGTTAAAAATCTCAATGGCAGATGTCATATTCTCATGATTGTTTAAGAAGATACATTGCGAAATGAACACAATTAATGGATTGAAAGAATTTAAAAATATCCTCTGTATAAAAGAGATGGATGACAAAAGCAAGTCGAACTATAATATACACGCAGTTTTTAACGATCCTCGAGATCGTTTAAAATGTTGTACTGCTGTCCGTTTGTCCGTCTGTCTGTTTGTCTGTCTGTGTGCACGATAACTTTGTTTAGAAGTTCTTAAGTATATAAGAGAAGTCGCTATTGTTTTCCAGTAACGCAGACTAACGAGCCTTAAAAGTTTGTTTTGCGCATGCGTAAACCAATTTTTTGATTCGGCATTAATTTTTTTACTCGATGTGCCTACATTTAAATTTCATTTAAATATCTTATGTAGGCACATTGAATACAAGTAAAACTAATGCCTATTCAAATATGTATTAAAAGCTATGCTGATCATGCTGATTGGCCCCTCCCGCCTGTCAATTTGTTTTACTAGTTTACCATGCTAGTGCTAGGTTTAAAAGTTGGGTGCTACATAGTGGTGCAGGCAATTCGGTGCGAATGTTTGGGGGTTGTATGCCAAACGGGGGGGAACTGTAACGGACCCTATCATTTTGAGGGATTAGCGTTTCACAAATCGACTCTCGTTGATGACCATATCTGTTTGTCTCTATACTACTTTAAATGAAATGAATAGAGATGGAGAATTATGAGATTGCAGATTTTACAATTTTAAAATAACGAAGTAACAAAGTAAGCGTTTGCTTACGTGTCTTGGGCATGATGTAATTCAATCATATGTAAATATTATCTAATCGAAGAAATAATAATAATAACTTCATGCTTTAGTTATTGAACAACTTTAAGTGGCAGTCATATTGTACAACTTTCAAAACTGCGCTTTTGAAAACTTGTTCAATATACTTTTAATAAGCGTTACGGGCGTGTTGAGTTTTATATTGCGTTCTTCAGCGAAACAGAGTTTGAGAATTTGCTGCTGCAATTCAAAATAAAGTTCGTAGAGGTAGTAAGACTGTTAAAATGTAATTACAATCATGGGCAGACCCATTATTCCTATTTTTATAAAAGATTGTTACGCGTTACAAATACACGAATATTTTTCATTTTATATTTTTTCTTGAAAGACAAACAACAATAAATAATTATAAGAAGTAAATAAAACGTTAAAGGGTCCAATTTAAAATTCAGTTCTACCTAAATGGCTTCTACGTACTATCTTGGCACTACATACTGAACAGTACTATAGGAACAGTATATTTTCTAATTTTTTCGTTTACATATTCGTATAGTATTGTAGCTGTGTATTTTGTTTAAAAATCTGAAACGTATCGATTGACGTACAAATTTACCCACTGGGTCACACGAAACCCTCACGTCACGTAGAATAGAAATAGGCATCGCATGTAGAACATATAAATGCAGTCATCGATATAGGGTGACGTTATATTTTTATAAAGTGACAATAAATCGAAAGTTAAAAAAAATAGTAATCGATAAAAATGGAACGGTAGTTTAATTGCTATTGTCAGTCAAACGATTCATATATAAATTCAAGATCAAAGAATTTAAGTGTTTAATGTAACGTAAAGAAGTTATAATACGTTGCGACATTAGTGTAAACAATGCCAACTTGATTGAATAAGGATAGTTAGTAGCGATCCCAGGGGTGATATAATAGCAGTCTAGATTATAATAAGGCAATTTTCTCAGCGGGTTCGCGACCGTAGGGTAAACATGGTAAAGTTAGTGACGTCACACTGAGCTAATACCTATTCATTCATGGTGGACACGTGCCACTTCCAACTCGGTAGTCAATAATCGTTGATTAAAGCCGTATTTTTGCATTTCCACACTCATTACTGAATTTTACTTCTTCATTCAATAAACTAACGAAGTGGAACAAAAAATTAATAAACCGCAACTTCAAAAATTAGAGTTCGGCTGAAATTAATTTCATGGAAGGTCAAGTTAAAATTGAAAAAAAAGACAGTTTTGAATGAGGTAAGACATTTATGTAACACATCAGTAACAAACGTGGCGGTTTTATACAAAAGGATGTTTATATAAAAATGATAAAACATAATAAGTTGCATAATGTAATTACTGCATGTAGTAGTAAGGATATTATATTGTTTTTACCATTTCTCAGACGAGTGACATCTCAAGATAGATGTGTAGGTACTTCCGGTTGCCAGCCTTGGTCACACTCTTTGATTCCGAACATTAATTTTGAGCGAAAAAGATCATTAAGAACCTTGGTACTTTCCGTTTTGTTTGAAATTTATGTAGGAAGTTTTGTACGCAAAATTTACTTTTATTTTAATAAGCGCTTTTTTACAACCGTGTGCATGTACTGTTCTGATTTTTTACACGATTAATTTCTGTAATACATTTACAAAAGATTATTAATGAGGGACAAATTTTTTTAACGGCCAATATTTTTGTAGGTGCTTACATAATTACCTAATTTGATTTAATCAGTTTTATCGTCTGCTTAACATTGCAAATCCGCTGTTACGTTAATGAGATAAAATGCTTCATCACCATCATGCACAACATGAAAGCACCGGTTCAATGGCAGAGTGAACTAAAATATAGTACCACATGTCGTGATTTATTAAGCTTGTTGAGATGATATTTGGATACTGAAATAATACTTTGATCCTTCCAAGGGCTTAGTAAAAAGTAAAAATCTCTTAGGACCCAAAAAATACTAAAAAATGTAACTATTTACTAAAACGGCTCATTGACACACTGTAGGTAAATTTCGATATAGTCCAGGCTAAATAGCACTAAAATAATTTATTAAAAAAAAATTAGTTACCAGCCTAAACCGGGTTCTTCATGCAGGTGAAATGATTAGAAATTGGGGAAAAACAGCGGAATTTTTCGGCGGGTGAAATCACGGTGGTTGAAAGGGGTGGAAGCTCTCAACGCTCTCAAACTATGAAGCGCTTCCAAAGATAAACAAGGAGCATGCAACCTAAATCGTGATGTTTGAAAATTTTAATTTACATCTTAAGAAGTTTTCCCTACAAAACGGCCTTAGCTCACATGAATGGTAATCTTTGTGTAGCTCAACATAAAATGCAAATTTCCTGGCCCCCGGAGATCCTGTGGCATAAATTAATTATCACAATTTGTTTAAAGGTTATCTAAATGAGGATTGAACTCTAAAGTTTAAGAGATTGCTGCTCTATTTGTTCAAGTAGGATACTTGATATGATACATACCCTGTCTTTTTGTGGCAAAACAACATAATAAACCCAACCTTCTTTCTCCACCACTGCCTATTTCAGATTGTAAATGAATCCTTCCAACGATTATACGAAAATCTCGCTGCTTTCTGTAAATTAAGATGTGCCCCATAAACTTTAAGGAATGGGTAGGTACCGAGGGGTACATTTGTACACCAACATTCCTCATTTCCATTAATTTCTTTCAATTCCCACTAATTCCTTTTTAATTCCCTATAATTCCTATTCAATTCCCTAATTCCCTCTCAATTCCCACTTATTTTCCATAATTTCCCTCAATTCCTTTTAATTCTCTTCAATTCTCAACCGTTTTTCGTGCTACTTTTTCAAAAAAATCCCTAAACACAAGCTATTATAGTGAGGTATAAATGGTAGCAATAAAAAAGGTTAATACTTTGCAACAACTTTCCTACGGGCATTACTAAAAAATTTTATATTTGCATGCGCTAAACATCAGACGGCGGAATGTTACTACTAGCTATTTGAAAGCGGCTCAATTGGACAAACCCAAGGAAAAATTGAGTCGAAACCGCCGGTTCTACCGGATGTCAATAGCAACTTTCTTATTTTAAATAGAACACCCTGTATTTTACTGGATTTTTGAAATCTACATGAAAATCTACGTCACTTGTTACCACATTTCCCTATACTCAGTATCAAAGGTTTTCAACTTAAGTATTCAAGATTTTTCAAAATTTTTGACGTTTGACTGCTATCCATTTGAGCCCTGTCCCTATGACTCCGTTGACTTGAATTTCAAAAAGTATTCCAAAATCGGCAAAACTGACTCGATGCTGCGTGACAATGAGTTAAATTTTGATTGCCTTCCTACAGAGTGTTTTAAAACTAATGGCCAATTTTAATAACTACAAACCTTTAAAAATTGATTTTTCATGCTCTATTTTTTGCACTTTCAAATGTCGAAAAAAATTCTACTAAAGGTAATGGTTGGCGTAAAAAAACAGTAATACTGTGTAAATTATTCAAAAATAAATATATTATTAGTCCTTTTAATACAAACCTAACGAAAAATGCAACCAGCCAATAGAGATACGAAAAGCTTATCCTAGGTAGAGACCCTGAAACTTTCGCTACAACTACAAACGTATTGTAAGTATAATGGCACAAAAACATAGAGGCATTCTTTGGACTTTTTTTTTAAATATACACAAAATCTGTTCCTTTAAGCGAGCGGCTCCTTAAAGTTTTATTGGACCATACAAAAAAACATTTTGTCAACTTTTGCTGTACCTGATGGAGGTACAAAATAATCTGTTTCTTTTTACTACCCGCACGTTAGTAAGGGAGGTATTTCATTGGGGTAAAAAATGACCCCCCACGATTTGCAGTACCAGCAATCCGAATCAAACAAAAAAATGATGTCGGTCTGCATGTCGGCCCGTCTGTTCTCTCATTTCCGACTAAACGGTTGAATCGATTGGCACCAAATTTGGTACACATATTCTTAGACATCAATTACTTCCCATATGAACCACCACACATCATAAAATACTGTCGGCATAACCTTCCAGCTCTTGATATAAGAGATAAGAATGATCCAATATTACTTCGTTTTTCTGTTTAGTAGACGTGCTTCTTTTATTTGAATAAAATCTTTTTAGTTTATCATTGTTAATCTTTCCCTTATTTTCTTTAAAAAAGCCAACAAAAAGACAATTAATAACTATAAGCCCAGAGTATACACTGTAATTTACCACTTTTATTTACAAAAAGCACGTACGTAATATACACAGCTGATTTGTTACCGGGCATGCGCGGCACATGATCATTCCCCAACTCAATTCCCTTTTAGTTGCTTAAATGCCTTTCAGTTCACCTCAATTCCCCCACAATTCCCTTCAATGTCTCTCAATTCCTTCGTAAATTCCCTGTAATTCCCTCACTTGTACAACAAAATACCCCATTGAAATACCCCTCGGTAGGTACACATTACATCAACCGATACCTCCCGTCCAGACCTGCTATTTTCCCTTTTTTAAACCATAACCCCAATTGTCAATGTATTTCAAAAAAATATTAAAAACTTATTTTTCACACCCTCACTTGTATGAGAAGGTTTTTGTTGGATCATATGCTTCTACTAATTCGCACTCTCAGTAAAAACGGCGATGGAGCACAAAAAGCATTGACAAAATCAATCAATCACATTCTAAGGTGTCAGAGAAATCGCTGGGTGCGGCCGTGCTCCCTGATTTTAAACTGAGAAATTGCCACTAGCTGTCTGTTGGCTGGTGAACTAGTATAAAGTACACCGGCTTTCCTCTTTATTCGCACCAGATGAGTGAGCTGCTAGTATAAATGATAAAGATTACAGGCAGCCAATACCTAGTAGTAAAATAGTTCAGTGTAATTGATGGATAAATTAAAGTTTTATTACTTAGAGACTTACTACTGATCGCATTTGCGCTTGTAATTTTTAATGTTGTTGGATTTTGATCCTAAACCTTAACCACTGTTAACATTCTGGTATTGATTTTTTAACTGATATCGAATGGTATCGATTCAAGTGCATCTCATTCTCAGCACTCCAGCATTCTTAAAATTAGTTGCCATAGAACAGGGGGAAAAATTTTTCTTTCATGGTGTCCCATGGGCTGTTTGTTGTGGGGTGGCGTGACATTAGAATCTATTGGATAATGTTTGAACTTTCCACTGATTTTATGTTGAACTATCATGCCATAACCTGCTCAAAGTAGGTTGTATAATCAAGTGTAATTTATGTCTTAATTGTAAACTTATGATTTACATGTGTTGAATTGCAAATTTTATTATGTACCTTCCTAGTATATGCACTTGATTCTTAACCGTATCGTTTGCTTTTATTGTAATTACTGCAATGAGCTCGGGTTTAAATTTAAATTTAACGCTGTTTTGTTCTATGAAAATAGTTGGCTTTTAAATTTGAACGCTGTCATTCTACGGATTCGATTATGGAGATTTCCACAAAGGGACAGCATGTGATAATTGTGAAAACCCACTACAAAAACCACTCAAAAATTTTCAAAAACGGTCTCTACGCCAAGTCGACTACATTTTCCGGACGTCCTTCCTCACCTGGTGATTTATCTGCGTCATATTGGACCTCGCTACCCTTTATGGTGTCCTTCTCACTGATTATATAGTTAACGTACACAATGGCTTCATATTGCCAGAGGAAAACACGGAATTTAATTTTCTTTAGGACCGTAACCGTTGCTCGCGTATTTTATTTAAGGCACCCTGTGGGAACGGTATTCTTCATCCTCCATCACGCGCCCTTTACCATAGTTAAAGATAAAACTAGTTGCAATGCAGCGCAATACCCGCTACAATAAATACATGCAACGATACAACAAGGGCATAAAGATACACAAAGAATATAAGCTTAAATTAATGTTGAATGATCAACGCATATACGGTCATAAACAACCAAGGCACATTTCACATAAAGAATAGCAGTACGAGCATTAACAGCCAAGGCACATTTTATATAAATATTATTACCCTTATATTGCTTAAAAAAAGGGATAATCGAACTTCGGCAACTCGAAGTGGGTAATAGTCCCAGATGATGGAAGGAAATCCACCACACTTATGCTCAATTTGAAGGTATCTCAATAAATCAAACTACCAGTTTGTCTAATACTCATATGTTAACGATACTGTTTCGGTGCAGATAAGATATCCGTGAAAGGGACTAAAATGGGGAAATCAATGTTGATACGAGCTTACCGCAATGACTGATGGGTTCTCATGTAAATACAATAAAGAATATAGATGAGAATAGATCATATCTGATATTGATCAACTTCGAATTTGCCGGGAACATGTGGTATAAACTAACCGAGAAATAATGAAAAATATGCTTACCTAGATTAAAGTTAGCAAATCCCCATTCACGCTAAGACGTTTAGATAAATAATTTCGGCAATTTTAACTAGATGCCTCAGGAATTTTATAAGGTTTCCAGATCGTTTGTAAAGCAAGTACCTGTCATGCCCACGACAAAACCTAAAGTGACATACCCTCAATCTCAGTGGTACGAACTCTCTATTAACACATTAAAGGTGCATTTAGTCAAACACTCCCTATGGGTATTTCAACGCAGAAACGGAACGTTACAAACATTCAAGTGAATTAACTTTCACGAGGTGGTTAGTTTCCCTTTATCGTTGTGTATAATACAAAACTTTATTTTACAGCAGAAGTCGTATAAATCATTAAAGACTGAAAATTCTGAGCTTAGTTTAGAGGTCAAAAATATCAAGGTTAGTTTCTCCCGCCGTTTCCATGGAAATATTGTTTTCTGTTTTGAACTTCATTTTAATTCGTGCTCCACGTACCATTTCTAATCAGAATGACAGATGTGACTAGAATTCACAATCATTTGTTTCACTTTATCTACTGTTAAAGAGCGACTCACTCACTCAAACCTAATTAAAATGTCAAACTAAAATCTTATAGTAGTACCCGACACCCGTACCCCAAAGAAGATAGGATTTATAGACACACTTTGTTATATACAAACAGGATTGATGCCGATTCTTTCCGAATAATTTTGACATTTGACTTGCAACAGAATATTATGATTATAACATTACTATATTTAAGTCACCACAGTAGTAAGAATAGAAGCTTTTAAATAATAGGAACAAATCCAAAAAGTTGTCGCTATGCATTCTAAATTTCATTTAAAACTTATTTAACTCTTAAAAATTAACTGAGTTCCTTCGCCTTGGGTAAAATCATTATGAATCTCCTGGCTAACCTTCCCATATAAACTTAGACCACTTGTATAAAACTCCTTCCTGCGTTTATTAAACAGGAATACCTATTTATCCCGGTCACGGACTCGATGGGGTATCCTACATTTTGTATGTTGTATCAAAATGATCTTTAGTTACAATAATGCTAAACCTGAAATTTTATGTTCGTGACGTACAAAAGACGCCGAACGGAACAGTACTCATATGTGTCACTTCGAATAATAAGGTTGTGTGCATAACTTTCTTATTTTCCTTTAAAAAAGAAGAATAAGGTACAAAAGTAGCTATTGATTTAGAAAATTTGCGGTACCGCTTCGGGCAGAAAGTGTCCACGACATAGTGCGTAATACAACACACCGCAAGTTTTTGTACCTACTACCTACTTGCAAAAACTACACACATTTACATATTAATTAAATCGGCATTTATAATTTTGCGGTCTATCATAGTAGAAATATTTGCGCTACTAAATTGCAACAAAATGATTGTTGTGCCCATTAAAATACCTGACGATTTTTAAGCCTACACCGTGAACATTTTTAAATTATCATAAAATAAATCTGATGGATATAAACAAAACTGGATTAACTTCTGAGTTAATTTGAGTTTACCTTGGTAGACGCGTAGGAATTCATCGTTGTTTGCAATTACTAAAAATGAAGTAAGCAACTGAGATATGTCTTATTGGCGTAGTTTACATCAAATATTCAATTAAGAAAACAATTACCGCGCGCAAGAATAAATGATATGTTCGGACGTTACGTTTATTATTTAATTTTGTTTGAGTCAATTAGAACGTAATTCTCGAACGAATATTAATTTTGGCTTGTGGAATTTATTGATTTAGTGAAACTTTTTAAACAAAATGCGTCGGCTTCGTTGCGTATCCGACGTTTAAAATCTAGCCTAGCTGGTGAGTGTACGAAGAGACCCTGAGGCTATACAAAGGTTGAAGTAAAGGAAATGTTACAAGGCCTCCTAGATATCACAGAGATTGTTGCATTTTGTAATAACTGTATCTCTCCTTCTCGTTTCATCTCTTTCGCTTTTTAATTATTATTTATAATGAGTAACATGAACGTCATTCCTTTGAAGACTTCATGTAACTGACGAGTTTCTGCTGTAGGCTTCAACTTTTATTGCAACAAGTTTGATGAATAAGTTAACTTGAATTTTGATTAGATACACATTGGAGTTCTTTAGGAAAGTCTCATTAGCTCTGCCTGTCTCTTGAGATGTTATTAAAAAATGAGAAAAAGTCGTTCGGTAGTTGTATTTCATTAACATTGTATTACTTTAGTGCGATTTAACGATTTATTACAACGATTATATTTAGATGTTCATGAAAATTAATTTAAAATACTTCTCCGAGGGCCGCGAGCAAGGTATATTACAAGCGTGTGAAGTAACTGTGCACCTTTTTTCTAATTTTTAGAATGTAGACACGCCAAAACTGTTACATGCCTAACATTTTTACATCCACCGCGTCTAAATAATGTTGCAAAATAAAATTTTACTCGGCCACATTTCAGGCGTAATGAAGGCAATTAAAAATTTTACCTTTATCGTAAATCACAAATATAAGTAAGGCAAGGTTTAGCATATTCTATTTTAAATCGTAAACGTCAGGATGTATTGTAAAATAGATTTAGTTGAATGACGCATTTGTTGCTAAAATTTACTTTTGTGTTTCCTGGTTGTACATGTTGCCTCCGGATTACATAACGTACAACTGTATTAAATTAAGTTGCCACGAAAGGATGAAGGTGAATGTTTAATAGTATATTAAACAAGTTAAGAAATCTACGCACATCGGAGGACGATAGCGCAATTTTCATATGTAAATTAGTAGGTATCCTGCCTTTTTTGCTGCGCCCTGGGACCAGGACCGTAGCCAGACCGAAAGTGAAGGTAGGGCAAACGGATGGTACTAGCGGGCAACTTTTCGCAGACGAAAATTATGACATTTCAAGGTCAATGCGGTTTAACAAAAGTTATAAAATTTCCCTACCTATTAGTATGATAAATACTTCAACTTTAACAAATTGGCGGCACACGTGGACACAATGCACAATGTGCAACGAATGGGAAACTTTTCTTTTAATTTATTGTTGCATATTTTTGTTTGAAAAGGTCGGGCAACACCCTTAAAAGGTCGGCCTGTCTGGGAGAAAATTGATCAAATACGGAAAGAGCACATCAGTTATTTATTTTGCACCAAGAGCAGTTTCAGCGACGAAATTAATCAATAAATGGAGATTTTGCTCTACCAACTTAACCAAAAATCCAGTTTCTGCGCATCAAGTTATTATGCGTATGTGCAGAAAGAGTGCTTGTAGCAATAATTTCCAATGCCAAGGTGTAAGTGTAGATCACAAAATCAAATTGAGAAATATTAGATTGTTCTACAGGTAGGTAAAGAAAAGTGACAGTTTTCCAGTGAGTGAAAATAGTTGCATTCAAGAGCGTTAGCGCGAGTAAATGCAATTTTCACGAGCTGGAAAACCACTTTTCTTACGTGTAGAACATGCTATTTTTTCGTGTACTTCGGATTTAAAAGATATTAATATATAAAGCAATAATTATTGTGATGTTTCTTGCGAAATGTTACCTGTGCATGCTACCATTTCAGATAAGAAGAATTATATAACAGGATCTCACGATACGTTGCATTGCAGCAGTCACCTAGTCTTACATTTTCTAATAATAATTGCGCGTTTAATTTTGTTGGTCAAGAATAAACATTTAAAAAACTAATGTGACATTTCATTTGTTAAGTTAATTGAAAATGTCACAAATAACAAAAAATAACTATTTGAGTCGGATTTAATCTGATGCTATACATTGCACCTCATTAAATTAGTTACTTAATTATACTCTTTTGTGCGAGATGAAATTTCTAAATTCATACTTCCAATATACTTCCATTGTCCCTTGGAATTTCTCAGGTCTGAAAGAGGTCTCTTATCAAACTGATACCGCCGTAAATTGCTCGTTTTAAGAAACCAGAATCATCTAATAATTACTTAACGGGACAAATTCTAAAATAGTAATTTGCTTCGTCTTTTACATGACAAGAGCTTTCGGATGTAACAAAGATGATTAAAATATCTGGATGGGAACGGTTACAAACGGCTTTTCTGTACCGTAACGGCGGACGAAACACATCTCTAGAAGTGAAATCAATTACCTTTACATTCTATCTTCAACTCCTTGTCAGTGTAATGGTTCACTCTCGAACTGGCCTCCAAAGATCTTCCGGATATCACCCCCTGTGATTTTTTTATGGGGGTACATCGACCATTGAAACAATCGATCGAGACACTTTTATGGCAAAACTTGATTACCGGGTTCATATCTGTCGTATCAAAAGGGGTTCCCATATCGATCATTTATAACTCTGAGGACCTGTGATGCAACTTTTGAGTTTTCTTTAAAATGTGTAATAACGCAGGGTGTATCCAAGCAAGAACTACGCAACCCAAACACCTAAACTTAAAATGCACGCCAAAACTAACTGGAACCGCATGGCACAAGTAACAAACCTGTCTAGTGATAGGACCTACGTTGTGTTGCTCGAGGATGTGAGTGGTGTCGCTCTAGGGTTGGGTTTAAATCAACATAAATAAAACACAAGAAATGGGGAAGAGTGAAATTTAATTAAAACGTTAAACACATTTCAAATTCGAAATACAAACAAGAGTAGCTCTAGGGTCTGATTACAAGGAAGGAAAAAGACTTACTAAAAACCTTTCAAGAAATGTATTCATTTACTTTCTGACTTCAATTTTCATTTTTGTAATGTCTATAAACGTACCTAATTAAAAACCGAAGTACACGTACCTAACTGAATTGATCTCACTTAAATACATTGCGCAATCTTAAACAAAAGACACTGTCAAATCAAAGTTACAATAGCAAACACCTAATAAATCTAGAGATAATAATGTAAAAAATTTCCCCATACCCTATGCTCATCACAAAGGAAAATAAAGGATACATTTATCAAATTTTCATTAATGCTGGCGCCTTCATAATAAAAACTCCACAACCTTCTCTCTCTAGCTGGAGTGAAAACCAGGGTGAAAACCCCTCATGCGCATCTACTTGCGAATCTTCGTCCTTGAGTAATTTGAATTGTTAGATTGGCGCCCATCACAAAATTCAGTGGCGCAACTTGCATCTTTCGCCCTTAATGGAGTGCATAAAATATTTAGAGACTGTTCAATTCAAAACTGCCAGAAATAAGTAACCATTTTATTTCTTTGTATGGTAAATAAAGTTCAATCTACTGCAATAACTAATAACGCTGTATAGTGTATAAAAAAATACAATTCTGTAATCTTGCCACAGACCTTGCCCAGTACAGCAAAATACTCGATTAAACTCAAATCCGGATCATGACTGAAATTAAAATTGAAAATGCCCAGACACAGTCATAAACAGCATATTGCATTATCGGACTTACAAACGAGACATAAAAAAGCTTCGTACGACTTTCCAGTGACGAGATCTCGTCCCTTACACAGACGGACGGACGGAAAAGTGCTTGTAATAGCGCATTATATTTTTTTAAAAAATGGAGCTAAAAAAGATTCATAAAAAACCCTTTTATCATGCCAGATACATTGAAGTAAGGACTGCAGTCTGATTATAATCCCTAAAATGCCCTTAAATTTAGTAACGGGATTAATTAATATCTTTCTACTGCACTCACATATTGCTGCTTGACATTGCAAAGCCTTGAGAAAAGATATGCATGAATGTTACCATACAAATTTAACGTAAAATTTACAGTTAGTATGATTGATTTGATTGTGGGTTCTCTCATATATATTTGAAAACTTTTAAATTTATTATTAACAACAATAAATAATACAAGAAAGTGTTTCCAGTTGTAACAAACAATGAAATAAAAGTGGGGTAAAAGTGCAGAGCTATTACCCCCAAACTACCTGGGGGATGACGGTATCCAAGAGCAGTGTTAAACTACTTGAGTTAATTCCCCAAAATGGCCCAATTATACTTAGTTTGTGTGCTAGAATACACATATGTTTGTTCACCAATACAATTTTAATCTCATAATGTACAAGTTCATACATAGTATAGAAGTAGGTAAACTTTCACATTCCTTCCAAAATTATAGACGTGTAATCACGAAAGTTTAGGTAATTGTTTAAGCGTCAGTGGAAAAAATAACTGTAGATATATAGCTGGGGGTAGTATACGTAGATATTTACCCAAAGTTTTTGTCGCAGTGTAAGTTGAAACTTTTTCTAAAGTTAGTTTACTAGTATAGGTAATTGATGTTGTGGACAGTGACGACAACTAGGATTTAAGTTAGGAATCGATCGATAACCCGGTATTTTTATTTAATTCTAAATACAAAACCTAATATGGCATCGTTTAATTAATTTCCATTAATGTCAAACAACTTCGAAACCATGTCAGTTAGACATAGCATCACATTAACAAAATCATACTGATTTTTCATGAAGAATTAAAAAATACCATCAGAAATTTGAAATAAGAACGTTCCGGTACCGTTCTGATACACCCGAAAAAGCGGCCATCTTGAAAATATTTTTAAATGATTCCTTTTGATCGATTATTCAAAAAAAGGTAATGAGTCCCGAATCAAAATTTAAAACCGTTCCCGAGATACTTCTAATGGTCCACTTAAAAACACCATCAGCCATCACACACCAATAGTGTGTTAATAATTTTATATCATCATTAAAATTTCTTCCCGGTGCAATTGTATGAATGTTAATAGCACATATCGAAATTGACAACCTACCTACATACTCTTTTTTTGTTACAGGTTAAAATATGGTTTCAGAATAGAAGAAGTAAATATAAAAAAATGATGAAGGCTGCTCAGGTTACCGGCGGTACGAATAACAATGGTAACCCAGGAGCAACGCATTCTAGTATATTAGGAAGTGGTGCTAATATTCCTTCCGCTAGTCCTGGACCTCAGGGACAAAATATGATGCCAGGTTCGTTCTGTATGTATATTTAATCGGAGTAGGCTTTGGTTAATGATGGCACAATTTTGGTAATTATAATTGAATTTAAATGTCTTTGTTGTGCCATCATTGAATTCAGCTGAAATTTGTAATGCAATGCACATTGCTGTTGTCGGTTTTTGTTATTATTTAGTATTATTATAGTCAATCAGTCCAATTCTGTAACTAACAAGTTTGCAATATTGCTAACTATAGCAAGATTGCTCACACAAAATTCTAGCAATATTATGAACAATAATAACAAATTTGTCATTCTCTAACTACCAACTTGAGCAATATTGCTAATATTCCTACACTTCGTCAAATTGCTACGAACTAGTCAGAACTTAGTGACAGAGTGTTGTCACTGGGCCTAAAATTAGACGCATTAGGCCTACTGAACTCTTACCACCTAAATTCACAACTGTCTAAACTTTTTAATTGTAAGGTTAGGTTATTTTTGATTTAAGTTTAACCGATTAGGCGCGTTGTGCTTTAAAAGTGACGTGCGACTTGTAATTTGTATTTGCTCGCCATGGAAAATACAGATATCAAACAGCGTGGCGCTAGAACAACATAGGAGCAACATTCCATAATTGTGGACAAAACAAGTAAAAAAGTTTTCGCCCTAAGGCGATTAACTAGCGCATTTTCCAATGCCCAATGCGATTATCTTTCCTAGAAGGATCTGTTATTAAAATTTCTCTATAAATAAGAAATAAGAAATTTGGCAGTTGCGCAGTTTGCGCATGCGCACGTCTGATGTTTACAATATGCGATATGCTTATCTTTATTAGAGACAGCTATGTTTAAAATTTCAAAAAAATTTCTCTATAAAAAGGGAAGTTGACATTGCGCCGTTTAATCGTCAAGATTTTGCTTCCCTCAGATGCCAGAGTTATACGCTACCCAATGCAAAAAGAACGAACTAAATATCTTGAACTGTAGGAGTAGTTAAGGCCTCGAACAGACGGACAGAGAAAGTGGCTGCAATAGCGCACCCAACTTCTTTAGAAAATGCGCTAAAAATGCCATGTTAGTTCATGAAAGAACTGCTCCAAACAAACGATATTAAAAACTATATGAATTATGGGAAGAATTGAATCTTCAACAGCGTTTAAAAATTTGTATTTAACCCATCCCCCTGCCATATTTGAACTTGCTAAGACTTAACAACAGCACTTTACCTATTGCTAGGGTCAAGCAATTGAATTGTTAAAATGTTAGGTAACATTGCTAGGTTTGTCGGTACAGAATACCACTTTTAACAAATATTGCTTATCTAGCAATTACCTTCACTATTAGCAAGTTGCTAAGGTTATTTTAAGTTACAGAATTGAACTGAATGTCTCTCTTTAAAACTCAGGTTAGGCTGGTTAACTAATCGCACGGATTAAAATCAAGTAACAATTAGTATCCGTCTGTCTGTCAAGTCTTATCAAGTTTGGTCTATAAGTAGTTCTATTCATTTAAAATTGATCTGTACAGGGTGTTTCTTAAACATGCAGCAAAAATTAAAGTTACTTCTTGGACGATTCTAAGGATATATTTATCCTTTGATGATTTTTGAAAAAGCGCTTTGTTGCGAAGATACAGCACGAAAAAGTATCAGCTGTGTTACCTTATTTACTTACCTTGTTTTGTTCTTGTTTTGAAAGAGTCTGGGAGTCGATTAGGAGGAGATGGTTGCATCCGAGCTGAAGGTAGCCATTTTGAACAATTCTTGTTAATTAAAAAATGATACATGTAATTTATAGTGATAAATTTTTATATTTGTTGAAAAATGTTTTGTCCTATATCTTGGGATAAAATATGTTTAGAATAGACACAGCTATTAATTTAATTTTTGCCGCATGTTTAACAAACACCCTGTATAAACGTTACTTACAACCTTACCAATTTAAGTAATTATTATTTTATTGTTTATTGTGGAAGAGTTGGTTCGCTTTGGGCTTAGGTTGAATACGAAAGAGTTGTGATAATATGGTGTGTCTGTGAGAAGAACGCCTTTTGTGCTTTTACTTGGGCTAGGACGTACAGGGTCGCTGATAAGTATGGAAACGGTCGATTATCGGCGAAAATATACAAGATATCAACATATGTTTTACAAAAATTTGGGGGTTGTTCAATGTCTACCAGTAGTCCAGTCCAATTAGCTCTAAAAGTAGTATAAACTGGATGTTATCATTTCACTGAACGAAACCAAGCGTATTCTATGTAAAAAAATCCGCTGAGTCGGAAAATCATAGTCCCTCCGGCCGGAAACGCCCGGAACATATTGTTATAAACAAAAAACGAAGAAAAAATGGGAAAATGTCGTGTTTTTTCACATTTGACTGCGAATATCTCGTTAACTATTGCTCTGAGGGAAAAAATGAACTTGTTTAGAATAAAATTTTCTATAAGATACAGATACATTTTTTCCCTCCGAGCAATAGTTAACGAGATATTCGAAGTCAAATGTGAAAAAATACGACATTTTCCCATTTTTTCTTCGTTTTTTGTTATAACAATATGTTCCGAGCGTTTCCGGCCAGGGGGACTATGATTTTCGGATTCAGCGAATTTCTTTACATAGGATGCGCTTGGTGTCGTTGAGTGAAGTGACAACATCCAGCCCAAACCGTAATTTGACTGGACTATAGGCATAATTTTAATTATTCAGGGTTGCTCATAACGGCGCAGCAGAAAAATCTAATAAAAAGTAGGGTAATCTATTTAATAGAATTAAGTTAGGTAGCGCCACCTGGCGGTGACGTATTTAATTTGAAAAATTTTTCGTCACAAAATATCAGGCCCTAGCTTATATTTGTAAAGTTTTAAGAATGTTAGAATCTGCATTCGTTCCCGAGATATCACGCTGTTCCATTCCTCGCTGAACACCCTGTATAATCATACATAGTTGGCTATCCATTCCATTTGGGATTGTAGCCGCTCATTTGAGCTAGGAAAACTCCTTTAGTGTGGTGAGTTACACCACGTTCTTTTCTTTTTCTCCCCGTCTTACTTGTTGCTTGTCTTGACTTCTCCGTTATCTTCCTCCAAGTCTTCCGGTCCTATCTCCCTCTGTTTTTTTTTGTTGCTAAGATTCGTCGTCATGGTGGTGAAAAAAACAACCTAAAGAGAAGCACTTTTTCTTACTTAAGACACCGCACTTAATAGCATTGTTATACAGTGTGTCCCGGGATTGACTTCATTGTACGTGTAATTGATCAAAAATCTTTGTAACTCGCTTTGATGTTTTGGGATCTCGGCGTGCTTGGTCTAAAAAGAATTTTAAACACATTCTCACTTTTTGAAATCAAAGATGGTCGTGACAAGTGAGAAAAAAATCATTTTAAGGTAAAACGCCATTTCAGTCAATAATTCGGGCTCTTATTAAGAAAAGTTGTTTAGAATATGGAATTATGTCCATATGCAAAATTTCACAAATATCGCATCACTTTAATTAAATCAGTATCACATTTAATATAAACAATTTTTTTTGAAACGTACTGAAAATTTATTACACTACTGATTTAATTAAAGTGATCCCATATTTACCAACTTTTTTTAACAGCTTCGCGTATTATTTTCCGAAATGGTACTTTACCTCAACATAAAATTATTCTTTTCCCGTAAATGTGCTTCGTTTTAGACCAAGCAGGCCGACGCATCAAAGCCAAATTCAAACATTTTTTATCAATGACACGTATAGTGATGCCAATCCGGGAAAACCACTGTATATCCAATATTTTGAAATCTAAAAATTTTGATATTGTAACTTTCACGTTCCCCTTATTGTTTGTACTTAATAAGACACAGATATACTTAAAATAGGGGGTTTCCAAAGGTCAAAAAACGACCAATTAAGTATAGGACATAACACATGAGAACTGTACCTATATAGAACTTTACTTAGAATCTAAAAATGGAATAATCTATAGGATGTTCGATTTAAAATAAGCAAGTTAGCATCAACTTCCAGTGTATCAAGGAGTGTCACCAACTTGAAAATAGTTTAGATGAATCCCTCTTAATTGCCATTAGCATACTATCAAATTTGCAAAATATTTAGTCTCCATTTTGTGACATGGATAGCGAGCATTGGTTGTGGGACACTGTATACATATATAGTATATGAACTAAATTAGGAATAAGTTATATTTAAACATTTTAATTTAATTATCTACCTACCATACTTTAAATGTTGCAATCTTGATTTATTTAATTTTTTTTGTAAATTGGAATTGGTTTTATCAGTAAAAAAGTATTATTGCCAGATCAAAAAACCACAACAGAACCTTGAAAAGGGAATCCGTTGTTTTATTGTGGTTTCTTAAGTGGCTCCAGTTTTTGTTGTTATAAGAGTGAAATAATGATTTGTCTTGGAGGTACATTTTTCAAAGGATCCTTTATAAGTTGAATGTCACGAAATGGGTATCCCTCGCCACTTATTGTAACTTCACGCCTTTATAGTGGCCATTGTATCACATGTTGCCTATTACTTCATATTTGTATACCGTGATGTGGGCCAACATAATTAATTCCCTTCCAATTTGGAGGTAGGCATGCAATAATTATTGTAAAGTATGTGTGTTTACATAACAATTATTCAAATATTTTTAGTTATTATCACTATGCTAAAGTTAAACTGTGCTGATTTCCTAGATCTTATTCTAAGGAGGAAGCCAAAGCGGTATAATGAAAACGCGAAATTTCTATAGGTAACTCTTTTGTAACTCGCCAGCATTGTTGGCCGTAGTGGACAAATGCGACTACTTAGAATGTAGCAAATCACAAATCGTTCTCGTACGAAATAATAATTATAAGAAAAGCACCCGGCGTGGTTGCATGCTGTCGCACTTTTTTCTTACACGTATATAATAGCTATTGTACTGTTTTCTTCAAGACTTGTGTCCGGCCCATAATATGGCAATGTAGCTTTACATTATCTAATTCAAATAGAGTGAGCTTTATTAACGATTCCTTTGTGTTTACAGGGGGCGGATCGTCGAGCGGTTCTCCGGCGACGGGTTACATCCAACACTCGTCACCAGCGCCGAGTTCGACCCCTGGCTCTGATATGTCAGGTCAGCCAGCTGCGAGCCCAAGCTGGGATATAAAACCCCAACAGCCAATTCACCCTCCGCCTCACCCAACACCACACCCTCACCCACCGCATAACTACCTCCCTCAGTACTCGTGGTACCCTACAGATAACCCCGGCCTTTTAACGTAAGTATATTTTTTTTCATTTGTTCGTTATTGTGGAACAAGAGAATGCAACCAGGTCATAACTCATAACATAGTGGTTTGTTTGCTGGATAGTCAACCTACGTCACATGACTACTCCAGAATTTAAAAGAATTCCTTTTATTACGTATCCTCTTGAAAGCGAAAGCCGTGACTTCACATTTGCAAAGTGTAACGCAACCTTTATTCAGACCTACCGAGATGCTTTAGATTCACAAAACTTATAAATGTGTTTCGAAGTAAAGCCATTTTAATTAGATTTTTCGTAGATTTCAATTTACTCCTTAAATTAAATGCCGGAAGCAAACCGTAATACATACGAAAAAATGCATAACATAAATACTAGAGCACTATATTTCCAAAAGGTCCTGGAGAACATTTTATCCTTTTAGACAGTGCTTCATTTGCGTGGGCTCGCGCCTGCAATCAATACATGCTTATTCGCGTTTTGCGTTGTTAGCACATTATCCTTGAACGCTGTAAAGATCACACGCAAAATGAAAGACGATGGAATTTTATACAAAAACCCTGCGACGGCCTGTGTGTATCTTAACTCGTTTACGTATTATAAGGACCAGGTATTGTAGATGAAATAGACTCATTCATTTCAATGGTCATTATTCATAAACGGCCGAAGGCATATGCCCTCGCAGGGTTTTAGTCCTTTTGTGCATTTTTTTCTATTTGTTTCGGTTTGCTTTGCGTTTAGTAAATGCCCGTGATCGTGATTTTCGTACGAAAACTATACATTGAGTAAATTTTAACTCTGCACATATAAATCTCCTATGTACAATTCTTAAATATACAAGTCAATGCATTGATATACCAGACAGTTACGCAAGCCACCTTACAAAAGAAACTTAGTAGGTACTTTAGATACCCATTCGGCTGAATTGTTTAGCAGAAGTTTGTAAAACTGTCCCTGAAGTGGTTTTATAGTGTCTTTCAGTTACTGGAATTCTACTTATTGTCGCATTCAATACGGACATGTGTCAAATTTCAAATTCCATAGCTAAATTACGAACAATGATGTAATTAGGTCATTTCTACAATTAAAACACTGCAATTTCTTTTTCTTGTGTAGTAATTAACAATTCAAGCATCAATGTAAATTTTTTTTAAATTTATTTCTGGGGAATATTTAGCAGCAAATAAACCCTGTAATTATTGAAATACATTCTTTTGCATACATTTTATTAAGAATATAATTAATATCTTAATTCAATAAGAATTGAACATAGGAGATTTGTATGTTCAGAGTTAAA
Source organism: Photinus pyralis (assembly GCF_008802855.1). Classification (NCBI taxonomy): domain Eukaryota; kingdom Metazoa; phylum Arthropoda; class Insecta; order Coleoptera; family Lampyridae; genus Photinus; species Photinus pyralis. The sequence goes on from NW_022170249.1 coordinate 29,201,919, forward strand.
ATTTAGACTGAATCTATGTATGTCGCGTTTTTGTTAGCTCTCCAGCTAAGTACAAACAAGTATAAATTGTGCACAACTCTTGTGCAGATAAAGCGTATTTTTTTAACCGAAATAGCTTTTGTTTTGACATCATCAATGGATATATTTCTTGCAGACGTCTCAATCGCTTTTTGTGAGTACCCTCTTCCAACAATCCGTTCTTGAAGTATAAGGGATCACCCGATCACGATAAGAGGTCGAGGAGGAGGGCTATAATTGGTAGAAATTAATATTCTTTTCGTTGAGACCTTTCATTAGAGTACCATGAAGGAGAAAATTAGTTCCACCTCCCCCCTCCACCCCGTACTTTGATAAGAGGACCTAAAGAAGGGCAGTAGTTGGTAGAAAACGGTTCCACTTTCGTTGAGACCTTTAATTCGAATACAGTGAGAGATAACACTAATTTTTTAACCCCCCCCCCCCCCCCCCCCTCAGGCCTCGTCGCTCACCTGATCTCGAAAACGAGTCGCACGGGAAAGTTAGAGTTTGTACAAACCAATTTATTTCGATGAGACCTTTCATTAGAATACCATGAAGGGTAGAACATGTGTTAACCCCAGCTCCTCCCCCCCCCCCCACTCCATTTTCTAAAGTTTTCAGTTGGCATCACTAAAGGCATGCGTATGCAAAATCTGAGACCAATTGGTTGTCGTATGTAAAAGTTATGCACGTTTTACTTTCAAAGTAGTTCGACACGGCGGAAGTGGGTCCGGACGGACGGACGGACAAAACGCAAACAATAGCACATTTTTTTTAATTCTTAAAAAATGCGCTAAAAATATATCCATCGCACTTATTCTTAGTGGGCGTATCCCGTGAGAGTAAAAGCGCTGACGGTTGTTGTAGTTTTCGCATCTTTGGGCTATCTATTTTTTAGGGCATTTTTTAAGAATTAAAAAAAATGTGCTATTGTTTGCGTTTTGTCCGTCCGTCCGGTTAGTACGTCCGGACCCACTTCTGCCGTTTCGAACAACTCCTAGGGGAATGGTCCTAGAGTCCTGAAATTGTTTGCTGTAGGTAGCCTATACCTTGAAGGTGTTTCAGACGGCCATCAAATTTCGCTGTCTAAAAGGAGGGCCCCCCTCCCACGAATTATTTCCTGAGATGCTGTTTTTGAAAGTAAAACGTGCATAACTTTTACATACGACAACCAATTGGTATCAGATTTTGCATACGCATGACTTTAGTGGTGCCAAGTGAAACTTTAGAAAATGGGGGGAGGGGGGGTTAAACACATGTTCTGCCCTTCATGGTATTCTAATGAAAGGTCTCATCGAAATAAATTGGTTTGTACAAACTATAACTTTCCCGTGCGACTCTTTTTCGAGATCAGTGAGCGACGGGGCCTGAGCGGGGGGGGGGGTGTTAAAAATTAATTGTATCTCATTGTATTCTAATTAAAGGTCTCAACGAAAGGAACCGTTTTCTACCAACTACTGACCTTCTTTCTGTCCTCTACATCAAGGTATGGGGCAGAGGGGGGGGGGGGGGGGGAGTGGAACTAGTTCTACCAACCATAGCTCTCCTCCTCGACCTCTTATCGTGATCGGGTATATTCCCTTATACCTCAAGAACGCAACTTTTACAAACTTTTGTTCCACATTATTCCTTTGCGTTTTCAGCTCCAACGAAAATGGTCGTGAATAAAAGGGGGCACCAAAATTCACGAATGTAACTGGTTCTGAGTTTAATGTCCCTCATTGCAACAAAATTCCTTTCCATTGCGCCTTTGCCGTTTTTGGAACTACCGATTTCGAAAAAAAAACACGAAAATACAGGAAAGATTTGATACCTCAATGCTCAGAGTAAGAAATAAAGATAGAGATGCCTTGATGCTTATCTATGCGTGCCATCATCTCGTTTGTTTACTAACATTGCAGGAGGCCAAGTTGTCACATTTCACGAGATAGTTTTTAAGGGAATAATAATAACATATGCATCTGGAGTAATCTAAATGGATTTTTAGATGCTTATAAGAGTTCAGTAACCCAAACAATTTTAACTTACAATTAAACGGCGAACAAGAAAAGTTATGGTGATTAGTGCACCACATCGGCAACGCTGTAACTTTGTTTTCCGTTGAGAGGTATTTTGTTTATTTCGTTAAAACGTGATTCCTTAATTTTTAGGCGTTTTTATAGTGCAAGACTTATTCGATTTATGGTGTATTAATTTATGGGAGCGCTTTGAAATGGGGAAAAGCTGTATTATTTGTGGAATTATTGAATTACCTAACATAACCTTTCATCGGTATTTGTTTTGATGACATAGACGTGCATACGGGAATTTTCGCATTTTAATGTGTTTAGATTTCCTTCTAAGTTCCCACTTTGAAGTATCACCATACCTTATCATAGATCAATAGGGACCTTTCAAACACATACAGCTTTTGATCATAAATATGTAGTGATACGTTATTACGTTTGCACATGTAAACAAAACATAAACTTTGTTGCCCATAAAGATAAATAAACCCTACGCCACTGACTAATGTTTATTTTCGTCCTCTCAACGGTGAGATGTTGGTTCAAAACAAACGTTCACGTTGTTATAGCGTAAGCGTACTCTATCTTTATTTCTTACTCTGAGCCTCAATGTACCACAATCATTATACCTACCCCTTAGAAAATCCTGTTATGAGGGATATAATTTCCAGCAATCCAACCGATTTTTGGAATCGCCAGTTTTCTGATGCCTTGAAGTTGCATTTGATGTCGCAGAAAACACGTCTATCCCAGCTGGGGATATATTTCCCGTAGGCCACCAAAACGGAGCTTAAACTCAACAGTAATTCCTTGAGACATCTTGACGTCTTTTGCAATACACTGGCCTAAGGAATATTGAGCAAGAACTTCGAACAAGTCTTTTCGCGCACAATGCTCTTACGAACCTTTCTGCCAGTGGAATAATGTGCCATAAAGTTTGCAAAAGAAGGCTGTTGGTTTGCTGCATGTCTCCTTCCATTTCATTTTGACTGGTGATATCGATTCATGGTAGATCAAATCATTGATTCTTTTAATGATTTTGTAAGAACCGTCCCGATCGGTTTGTAGTTTTGGTGACAGGCTGATATCCTCCTGATTGTGCCTTGATGTCCTATAGTTCCTTCATCATTCTGCTGCTTGCCATATGAATTAAATCTCGAACTTTTTCGTGGATGGCTCCCATTTTGAGTTTCTTCACGTACTCATCCTCAACCACTTCCGCTTCCCGGGTCTATGCCGAAATTCGAGTCACAAGGCAATCGGATTTCCGTACCATAGAGTACCGAGGCCGAAGTTTGTTCCGTGCTTTTATGTACTGCAGATTTATTCGCCATTAAAACCAAATGCAAATGCTGATCCCAGTCTGGCTGATGATCCGACATAACATTTGACAAATATTTTCCCATAGTCTGATTCATCGATGACGAAGGATCTCCGATATCCTTTTTTGGGGAGTAAATATTTGCATATTAATAGTCGTTCTATCCTCGTTTTCAAGTGTTCTTCTTTTTAAGAGACCAACGAGTCCCACTGGGCTCAATATGCTTTTACAGTGGTGCTAAACTTTCCCACTTTCCAGGAGGGCCTTTTGTCTGACATTTTCCATTGCAATATCTGTGGAAGATCCAGGTCGCTGTTCTTACCTACCGAAGTGCCTCGGGAATCGTCATCAATTGCTCCAGTGCGCCCTACCTAAATATCCCTCTGCTTGGCTTCCAGTCGAGCACAAAGCCCACTTCGACCAGCTCGATGCTCCGTCTGGAAATCATATTCTGCCAACCTCTCTATCAACCGGGCAACTTGGCTTTCCAGATTCTTGAATAGCAGCAAACATCGTAATACTTCTTAGTAGGAAAGTTTGGTCATAGTTACGTTCTGGTTTGGACAAGACTTTGCTGAAATATCCAATCACTTTTTCTTGGCTCTCTTGTATTTGTGATAGTACTGCACCAAGTCCAACATTGCTTGCCATGGTGCAGTAATTAAGACCTTCTTAAGTGTCTCAAAACTTTGCTGGCAGTTATCATCCCACTTACTACAGGTTTTGCCTGCTTCCGTAAATGTCGTAAGGGGTTTTGCGATATCAGCAAAAACCCTTCACATGCCGACGATAGTATGTGCATAATCTAAAGAAACTTCGCAGTTTGTGCTTGTCCATTGGTTTGGGCCAATCTCGAACTGCATATATCTTAGTTCGCATCTATGAACCTTTGAGAAACTTCTCCCAAGTTCTTAAAGTGTTCATCGAACGTGCGCCCAATAACTATAACGTCATCTAGGTACACCAAACAAGTTTTCCATGACAGTCCTCTAAATATTAATTCGATTACGCGCTCAAAAGTCGCGGGGGTGTTGCATAACCCAAACGGCATAACTTTAAAGTGCCATAAACCCGAACCAACGCCGAACGCAGTCTTTTCATATCCAACATTGGAAACCATTTAGTTGTGGTAAGAGTATCCAAAGTGTCATTGATTCTTGGTAATGGGTAAGCGTCCTTTTTGGTAACGCTACTCAATTGTCGATAGTTTACGCAAAATCCTGTGGACCTATCTTACTTTTTCACCAACACCACAGGTGACGTCCACGGACTAGTAGACGGCCTTGTTGCGCCATATCCTCTATAATCTTCTGAGCTTCTTTCCATGGTTTTCTCGGATGTTGGTTAATCGGTTGTGCAGTTCCAGTGTTAATCTTATGGGTCAAGATTTTAGTTTTATCCATTAGCCCTTTTTGTGAGGAAAATACACTTGATAGCTGTGAATCAGCTTTTGTGCCGCGATATCAGCCACCTACACTAGATGCTTAGGGGTATTGAACCCAATACTAAGTCCACTACAAAGAACAGTTACACGATCAGCAGTTGCAGTCTTGAGTCTAAGGACGGATGGCATCAGTTTCTTATTCTTCACAAGGTGGGGCCGCACTATTGCTCTTGTTGCACCAGTGTTCACCAACAATGAACAACTGTTTCCTATAAGAGCAACTCGAATGGTAGTACGCGGGAAATGATCACTGAGTTCCTTCTCTGGTTGCTGCCACTGGCCTCTGCAGGCTGGGAGCAATTTCTTCTAAGATGTCGAGCCTTGCCACATGTCCAGCAATGTAATTTCTCCTTGTCGGATAAACGCCTATCATTTCTAATAATTTCCGAACCAGTTCAATGGATTCTTCTTCTCTTGCCTTTGTGCATCGAATTCCAACGCGCGAGCAAGGGCTATCTCTATCTACCCTTGCTAACCTTAATGTTTGCTGGACATCACTGTCTCTTACAGCATCGATGAAGTTGGTCTAAGAAGCTTTCTGGATAGGATAGACAGATCAATCTGGCGATATCCTGCAAGCTTTCTCCATACTTCTGCAGGAGTTCCATCAGTTACGCGTAATATACCTGTTGGAGATGCTTCTCACCGTGACGTATTTCCAACCGTGGCAAACATCCTGCTGTGGTTCAGGGATTGTTCACAGCACGTCCCCTTGCAACTCCAGGACAACGGTCCGATGACGGAGTAATAACGATTCCTCCTCACTCGTATCATGTCGCGGCTCGCTGTGGTCTGTGGTCAACATTTATTAAGCGGCAGAGGGGAGCCGATGGTGTCCGTTTGTCCGTCTGTCCGTCTGTCCGTGAACACATTATCTTTGACCCATTTTCAATTGTCTTGTTACATGTGGTATATATGTTAACTGTGCAAAGTTTGAACCGAATAGGTTCAAGCGTTTGGCAGAGACAGAGAGGCGTGACCCCAAGGGGCCATTGGATTTGACCCATTTTCAATAGGCTTATAGGTCAACTGTGCAAAGTTTGAACCAAATCGGTCCAAGCGTTTGGCAGTTATCGTATTCACGGACAGACGGACATCATCCAAAAGCTTGCATCGCTGTGCTTTGCCGCTTAATAAACGTTGCGCCCCTTGTTGAACCAGTTTTGGGAAACCCAGGAAAGTTGTATTGAAAGGGGGCAAAATTCAATTAACCACCCTTAAGTAGTGTGGCCACCCAGCACGATAGATCAAGATCTCCACCATTCAAATTGTGTAGCAGCGGAATGCCTATTCCATTCCCTACTCAGATACGCGGCTTTTATTTGCGTTACCATCAGAGATGGACAATTTTAGTACATTGAAAAACATTCATTCAATTTTGATCCCCTTATCCTTACAGCAGAGCTTTCCATGAAACTTTTTTGTGATAATGACGGCTTTCAATTTCGGCAACTTTGGCACCAATATCATTTGAGTTACTTTTAAGCGACGATATAGCAGAAGCTTATTAACGAGCTCCTAGCGACTTTTTAATTTTGAAGTTCGTCTGTCCGTCCGATATCTCGATAACGAATGGACCGATTACGATAAAATTTAGTAGATGGATTCTTTATCAAATTTGTAGATCGGAGTTCGTGAAGTGGCAATGTAGTCCAAAAAATAACGAATGCCCTTTTGCCATCTCCGTGAGTTATGAACCGAATTGTATGAAATTCAATATGCGTATAGCTTTAGCCATATAAAACGCAATTCCAAAAATTGACCCTAATCGATCAACATTCACAGTGCCCTTTTCGCATCTCGACCATTTATAAACCGAATTTCAAACTTTATAAAAGTATTTAAATGAAATTTGATACATAGCCACTTGGAATAAAAGCAAATGTAGCGCCAGTTTCAAAATTTGGTAAAATGGGTTCTTGTCCTAGCTAATGTCTCGTGTGGTTTGTCCTTAGGGTAAGGGGGATGTATGCCATTTGTTCCTTTTACGAATACTGTAATTTAATCATGGTGCGGTTCTTATTTATGGAAGCAATTAAATGAAATTTCATACATATACACTTTAAATAAAAGCAAAACTAACATCAGGTTTAAATTTTGGTTTTGCACATGCTATAGCCATACCCAGGAGTTCGTTTTCTCTATTTGTTTAGTTTATTATTTATCTCGTTGTCTCTTAATAATACATTGTTCTATTCAAGTTCTCATAGATTCTTTTGTTTCAGCGTATGGCCAGCTGTTTAATAATAAAAGAAGTGATTAGTTACTAATTGTAATTATTTATAATTAAGAACAAGTGACCAACAATGACCAGTGACTTGTACATTATACAGAGTGCTACGATAAAATAATACATCATGTGTACGTGGTTTTTTTCGGCTCTTTACCTTTGTTTGTGGTTTGAATGGTTTTACAATATTGTAAATTATGTTCCCATAAAACTGTACCGTACCTAGTGAAGTAGATCTCAGTGCAAATCACGTGCTAATTTATCAAAACGCCTCTGTAATCTTCCAAAGTCCTTACACGCTATCCATTGAATTTGGTTAGTTTCATCTCACATCCTTTAAATTGATCTTCCAACTTGAACAGGTGATTTTACGGTGGCATTTTGTTAAGTTAGCGCATGAGCCTTGGAATTATCAAATTTGGTGCAATAAAATTTAAGTTGTTAAAGCAGGTCCTAGATTTCTTTTTGTAAAAAAAATATAGCTAGTGATTCGTACTAACGGTGTATTTTAATTTCATCCCGTGTTTTCCTTTATTATTTATGAATGTTAGTACGGTTTTGTTTATAATGTAAAATATGTAGAAGCGAGAGTGTTTGGGTATACGGAAGGATCTTTAGCTTTACGAGAAGAAAGAAAACCGAAGTTGTTTCGTTTGTTGAATAAGGTTTTTATTTCTGTATAATATCTTATATAGTTAAATATCGATGATGGATGTCAGTATGTCAGAAAGAAGTTGTACCTAATTCTGTAAAGTAGTGTTAAAAACGTCTTTTATTTAGAAAAAATTATAATTATTACAAGAAAAAAATATTTCTAAATGTTTAAATATATGGAGAAAACACGTGTTTCCTTTTATTCCAGTTTTATTTCATTTGATATCCTACTACCACTCAAGTGCGACAAAGGTAGGTATTTGAAGCCATACACAAATGGAAAACAATCCAATCGAAACGAAGAAACAGAAAACTAGTATAGACGTGGAAACCACAACGGAAAAGCGTAAACTGGAGGACTAGTAATGGTACAGACGGACAGGGAAAGTGCGTTTATTTTCGTTTTGAAAAATGCGCTAAAGATTCGTGTGCTATTCCATGTCTAAACTAGTCTGTATTTCTGTTAAACGTAGATCAATTATATGTAATAAAAGTGAGTAATACCTAGAACATTATTGGTTAATTGAAAATCACATTAATCAATAAGGCAATTATGAATTAATACTTGCATAAATAATAGACCATAAAGTGAATACAAGTTAACTTTTTCTATAAGAATTAAACCTTCCCGTGGCTTTAAACTGACAACCTAGATCGTGTTTAATAGATTCATGCACGTCATGCCCTCGTCAGGTCATAATATTATTTTCTAGCAAACGTAAAAATTATCTACGTCTAGTGCAATTATTAACACCAGTAAAAAGACTACTTGATTATAAACAATTTCAGACTGAAATTACTGGCAATGGAAGCAGCTTCCGTTGAGTGACGTGAGGACGTTTCGATTTTTGTATACAGGGTGGTGTTTTTAAGTAGACCATTAGAATCGTAGTAGGATATGGTTTTTTAAATATACATAACTTATTCCAGCTACTGTGTGACAGTTTCGGTAGTTTTATTGGTACAGAAATGTGGAAGTTTATGAACAGGAAAAATACTTTAAAAACAATAACAAGAATTCATTTGCAAATGAAGTTTATAAATGCCGCCGTTGTAAAACATCTCTTTGAAGTGATATTTGATTGCGCACAATAAATATAACGATATGTGCCTTCCGATTTTGCTGTACTACATAGTTTAGATAAAATTTACAACAGTTTCGTTTTATTGCTTTCAGAGCTACCTTTAAAACGAGAACTATATACAGACGGTGCCGCTGTTAAAAATTCAAAAAACTTTCGGATACTTTAATTAAAAAAGTTTAATGATATACGCGATAGCAATAAAAAGTGTCAAATACTTTTATCTCTAGTTAACAATATAGGTGTTAATTTTGCTATTAATTAGGTTGTAAATAGTTCCGTAAAGGCATATTTAACATTTTTTTATTGTACTAGGCGACCACTTTTAAACAAGTTAGTACTTTTCGTAAGGCCGTTCAAAGTTAATTAATTATACGTCTTCGCCATAAACTTTATTCGCTCGATTGTGGACAAAAGGTCGATGGTACTTTACACATCCTTTTATGCAGTGTAAAACGTCATTGAATTATTATCAGATGAAGGTAGACTAATACAACACTATTTTAGTTGCTTTCTTTGTCACACGCACTTAAAAACCATACATGTTAACGTAATGAGAGATTTTATCAATACAACATCATATACAGGATGTCCCACTGAAATTCCTGAATGACTACAGTTTTGTCAGAAGTACATATCAGTACTATGGACCCAGGAAACAAGGAGATTAAAATCAATTATAGATTATATCATTAAAACTGTACCAAAATAGGTATAAGAAGTTGGAACATAATATGAACAAAAGTGGGAGAAAGGGAAAGATATGAAAAGAAATATGAATCGAAATTGAACCAAAAATGCAAGCTATTAAAGAAAAGAAAAAATTGTACGAAAAATGGGTCAGTGCAAAAACAGCGGCCGACCTACAAAATTATGGAGAAGAAAGTAGAAAAGTAAAAAGATTAGTAATAATGTCAAAAAATGAACAGTGGAATGGAGCATGCAAGGATATAGAACAGAATATAGGAGGCACATGGAACTTTGGAACTCGGGGTCGTGGAGAACAATAAAAGCGATGGACTTGAGTAGAAGAGAACAGCTTAATAACATACATCAGAGATGAAGAATGGCAAAATTATTATAAGGAACTATTGACGGAAGAAAGGCTTCATAGAAACGGAAGAGGACAATAATCCAGGAGAGGGAGGGACAGAAGAAGCTGTTATTGAAATACCAATGGAAGAAGGCAGCGAAAACAATCAAAAATGGTTAAGCAGCAGGACCGGGCGGTATTGAACCGGAATTAATAAAATGCGGTAGAAACAAATTAATTCGAATAATGTGGAGCATCCAGTTGAAATTTGCAAATGGAAAAGAAATACCCATGGAATGGAACTCTCAGATCGACCGGGAAAAAACATTTTCTTATAGAATGTGGCCTGTAGAATCCATAATTTCAAACAGTTCCAAGAAGATTGGGCTACTAGTTCAAAAGTTACAGCCTTTTGAATTTTCTTTCGAAATTGGTTTCTAGTGTATAACTTTTGATTGAGAAGTCTAATCAAAAAAGTACGAATTGTTTTGGTTTCTACGCACCAAAATTAATACGAAAAAGTGTTTTCCCGAGAAATTTTGGTGCAGTCGATTTTTGATAAAAAAGGAAGGTTATATATAACCTTCCTTTTTTTTGCCCCGACAAAAAAAATGTCTCAGATCAACCGGGAAAAAACATTTTCTTATAGAATGTGGCCTGTAGAATCCATAATTTCAAACAGTTCCAAGATTGGGCTACTAGTTCAAAAGTTACAGCCTTTTGAATTTTCTTTCCAAATTGGTTTCTAGTCTATAACTTTTGATTGAGAAGTCTAATCGAAAAAGTACGAATTCTTTTGGATTCTACGCACCAAAATTAATACGAAAAAGTGTTTTCCCGAGACATTTTGGTGTAGTCGATTTTTGGTAAAAAAGGAAGGTTATACACTGCCTTTTTTTGCCCCGAAAAAAAATTGACTCAGATCGATCGGGAAAAAACATTTTCTTATAGAATGTGGCGTGTAGAATCCATAATTTCAAACAGTTCCAAGTTTGGGCTACTAGTTCGAAAGTTACAGCCTTTTGAATTTTCTTTCGAAATTGGTTTCTAGTCTATAACTTTTGATTGAGAAGTCTAATCGAAAAAATACGAATTGTTTTGGATTCTACGCACCAAAATTAATACGAAAAAGTGTTTTCCCGAGAAATTTTGGTGTAGTCGATTTTTGGTAAAAAAGGAAGGTTATACACTGCCTTTTTTTTGCCCCGAAAGAAAAATTGTGTCAGATCGACCGAGAAAAAACATTTTCTTATAGAATGTGGCCTGTAGAATCCATAATTTCAAACAGTTCCAAGATTGGGCTACTAGTTCAGAAGTTACAGCCCTTTGAATTTTCTTTCGAAATTGGTTTCTAGTGTATAACTTTTGATTGAGAAGTCTAATCAAAAAAGTACGAATTGTTTTGGTTTCTACGCACCAAAATTAATACGAAAAAGTGTTTTCCCGAGAAATTTTGGTGTAGTCGATTTTTGGTAAAAAAGGAAGGTTATACACTGCCTTTTTTTGAGCCCCGAAAAAAAAATTGTCTCAGATCGACCCGGAAAAACATTTTCTTATAGAATGTGGCCTGTAGAATCCATAATTTCAAACAGTTCCAAGATTGGGCTACTAGTTCAAAAGTTACAGCCCTTTGAATTTTCTTTCGAAATTGGTTTCTAGTCTATAACTTTTGATTGAGAAGTCTGATCGAAAAAGTACGAATTGTTTTGGATTCTACGCACCAAAATTAATAAGAAAAAGTGTTTTCCCGAGAAATTTTGGTGCAGTCGATTTTTGGTAAAAAAGGAAGGTTGTGCACTGCCTTTTTTTGAGGCCCGCAGAAAAAATTGTCTCAGATCGACCCGGAAAAAACATTTTCTTATAGAATGTGGCCTGTAGAATCCATAATTTCAAACAGTTCCAAGATTGGGCTACTAGTTCAAAAGTTACAACTCTTTGAATTTTCTTTCAAAATTGACTCAATATTTGTGAAAGTATTTGAGTTACAAATACAAATACTGCTTCCATAAAAGTATTTAATTACAAAGTATTTGAATACTTTAAAGGATTTGAGTAGGTACTAAAAAGTATTTACAAAATCGAATACTGCCCAGCTCTGCCTATTAGTATTTTTAGATAAAATAGTCTAACTCTTTCAGTATAAAAATAGTCGCAGGTAGCCGCCCACTGCGAAACTCCTCTTCCTTCGCATGAAATGAAAATATCCACCTAACACAGGTAATCAGTTTATATACTGTATTGAGAGACGTATAATACTTCAAGGCCGTTTCTGAGGAAAAGGAAGATGCACCCAGGAATATGTTTCAGGATAATTTTGGACTTTTTCAAAGATCACAGATCCCTTTAGGAGAGTGAGAATAAAGTTTGAACGTACAACAGGTACAAAAATATTTATTTCTGTGTAACACTATTTACATAGACAATTATTCCTTGCCGTGCACTCGGAACCTATAAATGCATGTGTAGGTAGGATTCCCATAGTTGCTCAAAACATGTAATTCCAGGTGCTTGTATAGTACTGAACTTTGATTTTGTACTTTAAACATCTGCAGAGCGTTTCCCTCCAGGTTGTACTTAAATACCCCGAAACTAAACCCGTCGGTAGCTTCTTCACCATCCAATCCCTAAAATCTATATCAGAAACCAGCAATACCAATACGAAACATATTTACATAAACTTGAAACTCCTTTGGCGCACTTGTTCGATTTTGTGCTAGACTCTTATGTACATGTTCCAAAGTAAACGCGGTCACATACACCGGACATGCCAAACTGATCCGAATCCTGCCCGTACTACCCCTAAACGAGAAACATTGCCCCGGCAACGTTCCCGGTTGCAATATCTTACTGGCATCAGTCGGAACTGTTGAGAACATATCCGCAAGATTAAACGCGTGATTAAACGCCTGTGTACCAGGCATGGAGATGATTCGCGCTCCCGACGATTCCATTGCATAATCTACATTTGATATTTATGATCGTTCTCGTGTTAGTTAACTTACCTACCTATCAATCCAATTTTGTCAGTATCGTAAAGATGTACAGCTGCTTGTATTTTCTCATCGATTAAATTTAGAAATAAGGGATTGGTACTTATATCATTCATTTGATTCCTACAACAACTAACGTTATAGGTACCTACATGATTTTTAGAGATCTGACCATAATGCCCAACTCGACATATTTCAAATGGAGGGCCTAAAAAGTTTTGTGTGATCAAGTCGAGTGTTATCGAGAATATGATGTTGTGTTAAGTGGGGAGTTGGGGTCAAAATCTGAAGTTGGGCATTCTGTTCTCTATTATTACCTTATTGCGGCAATCTCATCTTGTAATTTTGATTGACAATTGGCTAGCAGCTCATCGACTACCACTACACACAGTGCTTCTTTGGAAGGTAGGTATCTACACAGAACTGTTTACGGTTGCCTTTCTGAAATAATGGGGGCCTATAACAAAATAGTTACCCGAAATAAAAACAACCGCAATCCCTAGTACGTTTCGCACAGTTAAAAAGTGTTTCAAAACATTTTTAATATTAAAATCCCATGCGCATAACTCCCGAAGATTTTCCTTTGGGGTAGGAATAAAGTCGGAGATGTCTAAATTGCCCATGGCAAAGACGTCCTGGGTTAGAGAGGTAGTCGACGTGGACTGTTCTGAAAAGAATAATTATGCCGAAGAAAGAGCAATGCTTACTGGTAATACCATCATGATTCCGTAAGTTTAGTCTATTTCTCATTTTGTTATTAGACATTTTTAAATTTATTTGAAATTTGAAAGTGTAACAAAAATTACTGCCAACCGAAGAAATGTAAATACCCAATGCTACCAACACAAATAGCAATAGAATAGTTACCAACCGTAACCCATCAAAACTGTCAAACCAAAGGGGTAGAGGTTAGAATAAATACCGGACGTTAAAAAAGGGGCTGTTTTAGTGTTTTCCAATACTCAACGATGACCGAAACCAGTAGGTTAGCAATGGGCCCGAAACCCGGGGTAAATTACCCTCTAGACGTTTTATATTGCGGAAATTGTAGTATGCCAATTGAGGTTAGTTTGAATAATCTTTCCATTTTTTCGTCACTAAAAGGTATTCATTTCATTAGTATTGCGAGTATTATCCCGAATATGAGAAGTGCAAACAATGGCTGGAACGTAATTTACCGTCAGAGTTCGAAAAAATTAAGGTGAACGATGACACGACCGAAGGTGGCGGGGACGAAGAGAAGAAGAGGCAAAAACGCGGTGGCAAGGGTATGATGAAAACGAAGAAAAAGGATGATGGTCCTAAACAAGTTTGCGTTTCGAGAGCACCTCGTGGTAAGAAGAAGTCTGTTACCGTTGTAACTGGTATGAGTAGTTTTGGTATGTACCACCCACAAACCCTACCTGTATTTCACACATTGATTTCGTAGGTATTGATCTAAAGGTCGCAGCCAAGTTTTTCGGTACTAAGTTTGCATGCGGTTCATCGGTTACAGGTGATGACGAAATAGTAATACAGGGAGATGTTAAAGATGACTTATTCGATGTTATTCCTGAAAAGTGGCCAGAGGTAAGATGATGAGTGATGTGCATCGTTTCTCACTGTGTTATTTTAGATTGATGAAGATTTTATCGAAGATTTAGGAGACCAAAAGCGATAAATTAATGTTGTGTTGAGTTTATGTAGCTATTTCTTTGATAATTATGTTTTTATTGCAAAATAAATGATTTTCCTAATTTAAGCTTCTTCAGTTTCATCTTCATTTTCTTCTACCTTTTGCACATGTGGAAAGTGTAGCACCACGATTTTTAAAATTTCATTGACTTGTTCCTCGGTGAGTCTTTCTTCGCTCTCTTCAATCATCTAAACCTATTTGGTAAGTTTAGTTGAACTAATCGTAGCACTTACCAACTGAATTTCGAGGGCTGTAGTTGGAGGCGAATTAATGATCATTAGTTTTTCATTTTTACTAAGATTAAATGGCTCTAATGCCTTGAGACATGCTGTTATAGTTTCCGGTGTTTGTTGATTGCAAGGTGTATTCTCCAAATATCTGAGAGTCTCGTAAGTGATTGTGGCTAACTGTCCTTGCCGTTTATCTTTTTTCCTGCCATCTTTTAGCTGTTGTAAATGTTTTAAGACTTCATAGTTGCTTAACTGAGCGGAGTTTGAGTTTATACTGAAAATAAACAATACAAATAGTCCTATACAAATGTTTAAAACTTACACTTCCATTTCACAAATTTTGTGAGGTTAGAAAATTACTTTTTGTTTTCTCTGGTGTGAAGTTAGCTATCATTATCAATCAATATGTACAGTAAGCTACAATAATATTAGTCACGAATGCAAATTTTAATTAAAACGTAATAGCGGTCCCCATCTATCTCATCATGAAAACAAAGATCCAAAAATATTCACTTTGCCACAAAAACTATGTAAAAATTGGTTTCCTTAAATAAATTGTAATTCTTGGAACTGATAGGAAAGGGTCCACCTTTATGTGCATGTAAAGGGTAGTTTGTGGGCCCGTAAACAAATTCACACAAGGGAACAATAATATTACATCTACCCTAAAAATTACAACTTCACAATATGCATTTCCTAGAGCTTGTAGACCCTGGAAATAAAACCAACCAAAGATGTTAAGAAATAAAAAGACACACAAGAAAATCGCCACACTGTCATAAATCCATCGAAAGTTAGCAAAATGAACTACAACGCTTTTGGAAAATACCTACCACGGTATAAGAGAACAACAACAGGCTGTGTGACATTTTATTTTTTAACTATAATGAGCAAATTGCCAGTTCCGTAACACTAACTACCCAGAAGAAATAATTTATTGGGAAATTGTCTACGCTAAATTACAATATTAAAAGCTGTTCTTCGCTTTCCTAAATTTTCTTCTGTTCTCCCTATCTTCGACGCAAGGCACTTGAACTAAATTAAAATATACGTTTCCCATAATGTGAGCGGTTGGCGAATCGGACGATTTTAGGCAGTCGAAAAGATCGTCGTCGCATACACAGTGCGACTTGGTATAAAGCGAATTGTTAGTCAAGTTGTAGCGTTGGGAATACGCCCTCACTTTCACTGGGCATAGATCGTGCGCGCGACAACACCTATCGACATTGGGCTCAGCTCCTAGATCGAAATAATCGTTTGCTATGTCACCCGTACCGCACCACTTTGTACCTACAACAATAATATCGTACTTGGTTTACTGACTAAGAAATTCAACCTGGTATAATTCCGCTGAATAAGGTTAGGGGGTTGTTGGATAAGATCCCCCTATTTTCCATGGGAGCGGTTTGATGATGGAGCGATGTCGCACTGATGTGAGATTTTCGATCCACTTGGTCACATTGGGACATCAATGTCAACATCTCCATTAGCGATATATACACGGGTTGTGCCATTTCTTGCAGCTCTCCCAAGGCGTGCAAAGCATGGTCCGGTTCACTGCAACATAATTTCAATTAAACCCGTGTCTAAATAATAAATACAAGGCCAGGGCTCGGAATGGACCGGAACAGCCGTTCCGGTTGGTAAAAAATATTACAATATCATTCCGTTTCGCCCGCACACAAATTTCACAGAATACTACATATTGGCGACTTATTTTTCCAAAATCACATCTGGAAACGATTATACGTCCTCCAGATCATACCAGCACACGGAACCCAGAACTTGTCTCTATACACAAAAGGGAACCATGCACAAAGCGGAACTGGAATTTTAATCTATCAGTTTTATTCTTCCAAGATGATTAAATTTAGAAAATTTTTCTTTACGGCTTTACATATACCTACATCGGAACCCAAGTATAAGGGTAAAAGTATGTTATGGGAGCAGGTACCAGAGCCGGAGAAGAAACTTGGGGCGAATAAACCCTTTCCAAAATAAAATTCAAAGTGAAACATTTAATTCTTGTTACATTTTATCGTTTTTTTAATGTGTGTTACACGAGCTGATGGGCCGTTACTTCTGGTTCACGAAAATTTCTATTCCGAGCGCTGTGCAAGGCAAATATAGAGTGTAGAAATCAATGTGTTTGGTAATTATTTATAAAAAGAGTCAAGGTTTCAATCAATACTCATAGAGGATAAACGTCAGTAGGGTTCGTTATATACCTATTAGGCTTCTAATTGCATTGAAACCTCTGGGGAATTTTTATGGCAAAAGTAATCACGGAGACATCACTGGCTGTTTACAATTATTTATTACACCCTTCAAGTACACAAGTAAAGATTAAATATAAGAATCAAAATTAACCACCATCCCCTACAAATGTCTATGGATCATTTCAACTCTTCTCTACAATCAATTTATGATCACATTTTAATTCATAAAATAGAGTTCTTTGATAAACCTGAATGGATTTAAAGGGAATGGCAGGGCCAGCTTCAGATTCAGTGCCCATAACAGAACTGGTTAATTTTGCGTTAAATCAGTGACACTCACTGGACGTCCCACTACCTATTGCACGAAACTGTCTTTAGGTAACATTGTGTTTCGCGACATTTTCTTTAAATGTTGAAATTTACTAGGAAAATTGTCGCCACAAACCGACCAAAGGAAAACGGACGCAGATCGACTCGAAAATACGTTTTCTAATAGATCACAATGCAACAATTATCAAATTATCCTCAACAAATATAGCATAACTCCGTCCTTCCGTCGGTGGTATATGTTTTCTAGATAGACGTGAAATGTTGCTAATAAATTACCTACCTTATCTCATGCACTTAGATGTTACACAACATTACAATTTACATGTTAATAAAAGCACAGATTTAATATTTAAATCTGTGATAAAAGGAACCGCTGCAATTGTGCAAAGTTAATGGTGGATGTTATACTGCGTTTTGTAACGGTAGGTTTCACTTTATAGTCAATAATTTCCAAATGAATTAATCGTTTGTTTTTCTCTGTAAAGTCGAAGGTTGCAGTATGCGTCATTAGATTTTTTTATTTGCGTCATAGAAATTTATCAACGCCAATTAGGGGTGCTATACGCTCAAGTTCATGATAAATAAGGTGCAGTACCTACGGCTGAATCGCACCTCGTCATTGATAAGAAAGCGATGCAGTTTGGAAAAACCTGTCAATTTTGCTAATGTGTGAGCAAAAAGTCATGTCATACATTTTCTTCGTCAAATAAGCGAACGTGCAAATTCGTATTGAGAACTATAGCTAAAAATTATAACAATAATACCAGTGAACTTTTCCGGCGAATAAATCAAAGTTAGAGTGATGTTACGATGAATAAAAATTCAAATCCCAAAGCGAACATTAAGTGTGAACTTATTTACCCTTTTAGTCACTGATATTTCGAGAGTTGAATGCAGACAATATAAATAGAAAGTTCGCTGCTCGATCATTTCAATGAAACGGATAATATCCGGAAAACTTCATCAATAATCCTCCAGGAGATCCAATTTTCGTTTGCGTTGAGGCATCATCTTTTAGAGAAGGACCGTACCAATTTGCACCCTGAGAGAAACAACGGATGGCTACAATTGAGGTAACGTAATCTTATTTTATTTGAATCGTATATTTAAAATACCTATTTAAAAAGTGCATGTTTGCTGAGTAAGTTCCAATCCAGAAGGAAGTTTCTACTGATATTAGTCAAGAGTTGCCATTAGAAATGTTACAATTGTCTGAGGGGGCAAATTTATAAGTAACTGAAATTCGAGGAGTTAGTCGCAAAGAAATGAAAAGGCCGGAGTATCTTATCTATCGACATCACTAAAATTAAGCGAAAAAATGGTATCAAATCGAACAGAAAAACCCTTCGTTTCTAATGCTGGCTTGTTGATATAGAACATCAACTCCGTTTTTTTATAAAGCAATGTCTATAAGGTGTGCCTCTAGAATCGGGCAAAAAAGTTGTCGTAGCTCCAGCGGATGAAGACATTTACTCTTCGATTTCTATCTGCACTGACCACCGAAAAAACCGATTCGTAAAAAGCAAAGACTCTGAAATTGAGCGAAGAAACTGTCGTAGATCGATTTGACTTTCTCTGATAGATTTCGGCGTGTACAAACAAAAAAAATCACCCCCAGGGCATGAGCATCACAAAAACCTGATTTGTAACAAACACCTACTCTCATGATTAGTATTTTCAATTGATCAAGATGGGTAATAAAGAATCTTGATATTGGTCATATAGAATACCTACCTACAAACATAAAACCAGTCCATCAGCCAAGGAAGGAAGTAAAGCCACGTGTATCTATTAATTAATATTCAATAGTGTAACCCACTTGAATCTAAGTAAGTCAGCTGACATACAATACAAACGTACCAGACACCTTCACAGACAAGTTAATTATTCCATTTCCTTGTGAATGGGAAAATAAACAAAAACTATTGTGTGAGCTTGCATACGTTATAAGGATACATATTCCAGAGGACATTGTACTTTATTATATACAAACCGTTTGGATGTAACAGGGATTTTTTTTATTGTAAAACGTACGTTATGGCTTTTATATGTTTGCGTTGGTGTACCTACTTACATAAGCAACAGTTAGAGATTGATTGAATAATTAATTCACTTATTCACGCACACAATATCTTTTTGAGGCTTACTTCAATTCGCGGGATTTCGCTTTTAGTTACAGTCAGGTGAGGAATCAAGAAATAATTTTAGGATGAGCTGATTTGGAACTGCTTCTGGTAAAGGCAAGCATATCGCATATTGTAAAAATCAGATTAGCGCATGCGCAAACTGCGAAATGTCAACTTTCTTATTTATGGAGATTTTACTCCCTGAAAATCTCCGCCATCAATAAACCAATCGTTGTTTTTCTGTAGCCCCCTATACAACCGAAAAACTCTCGATACGATATTCACAATACCTCTTCTGGGCCCATAACCAAATGCAATAGCCGATGGATCTATCTAATTCTTATTGAAGTTTTAAAAATAACTGATTT
>NW_022170249.1:29221744-29222766 GCF_008802855.1 Photinus pyralis
ATTATGCCGTCTAATCCTGGTGATTAGAACGATTTCACCCCCAGGCTACCCTCGCCACATTTACCATCTCACTGACAACCGCCCAGACATTTTCCATGGGATTGACCTCTGATCTTAGGATTGCGAATAACCCTTTTGGACAGCTCCCAGGTTCCCCTGGGACTTAGACGGCAGCCTTGCGGAGCCTAGAAAGGCAGTCTTCTCACACCATTGTGGAAGGTTGGTTGGCAACCACCTTCAACCACTCACCACTCGCACGATATCCTTATTAGATCGCGCTCGAGTTTTTTTTCCGCCTACCCGTTTGCCCGATTCTAGGAATCTGCCTCTGGGTCAGGGTTGGGTCACGGGAGGTTTGGAGCCGTTTGACCATTTGGGCCAGTCTGGCCTTCTTTCTCATTTTCTGCTCAGCGCCGGAGATGCGCTTGCGTGGTTTAGTGTGTTGTGGAAACCCGGTGACCGGTAACATAGGGTCAGGGGTATCCTAGCACGCTCCCTCTGGTTTATCATTTTGATCAGTCTCCATGTCAGAAGAGTGTAAATTCTCCCTTTTAGCTCCTCACCTACCACGGAGCCCAACAAAGGCTCTATCCAGATGTGTTACTAGAAGAATAGCTTCTAAAGGGCAGCAGAAAACAGAGGGCGTCATACGCGGGTTGGAGCGCCTGCCGTTACACGCCTTTTGACTAGGGGGAAACAACTTTGAATTTTTGGTGTACATTACACCCCTTTGAATTAATTTGAATTAACGTGAATTAATGTGTTTTAATTTGAATTCATGTGAATTAACGTAAATTAATTTGAATTAACGCGAATTCATTTAAATTAAAGTGAATTAATTTGAATTTACGTGAATTAATTTGAATTAACGGGAATTAATTTGAATTTGAATTTTGGTGTAAAAATGGTACTTGTTTCCCCGTAGCCTTTTGATCACGGAACCACTCAAGCCCCACAACCACGACAAGGTCCAACACTGTGGGGGTCTCTTCTTCCACACGCTTTTTTCATTGCTTCCCGTA
>NW_022170249.1:29222866-29243597 GCF_008802855.1 Photinus pyralis
ACCTTCCTTTTTTACCAAAAATCGACTCCACCAAAATTTCTCGGGAAAACACTTTTTCTTATTAATTTTGGTGCGTAGAATCCAAAACAATTCGTACTTTTTCGATCAGACTTCTCAATCAAAAGTTATAGACTAGAAAACCAATTTCGAAAAAAAATTCAAAGGGCTGTAACTTTTGAACTAGTAGCCCAATCTTGGAACTGTTTGAAATTATGGATTCTACAGGCCACATTCTATAAGAAAATTTTTTCCCGGGTCAATCTGGGACAATTTTTTTTGCGGGGCTCAAAAAAAGGCAGTGTATAACCTTCCTTTTTTACCAAAAATGGACTGCACCAAAATTTCTCGGGAAAACACTTTTTCTTATTAATTTTGGTGCGTAGAATCCAAAACAATTCGTACTTTTTCGATCAGACTTCTCAATCAATCCAAGAAACCAATTTCGAAAGAAAATTCAAAGGGCTGTAACTTTTGAACTAGTAGCCCAATCTTGGAACTGTTTGAAATTATGGATTCTGCAGGCCACATAGTCCAGTAACTTTGTTCCTAAAAACAATTACATTACAATAATTTGATGCCGTTTTTTATTTTCCCTGATTTTTTTCTGATCTAGAAATGGTGGAGGATGTATTGTGGAGAGATGTTACACAAGATATTGACAATCCAGCCACAAACCTTTCAAGTGAGGAAATGGACGATGCTCAACCGTGCTCGTCCAAGAAGGGAGAATATACTTAGATGGAAGTCAAACAAAATTTCTTTTTATAAAATGACTGTTTTGAAGTTTAATTAAGAATATCATTTACACCTCTCGTTTTCTTTTATAGAATTACAGAACAACAAAATAGTGCTAACAATTTTCGACTTTGAAAAAATCGATAAACTTTGAAAAGCATTATCTCGTAAACTATTACGGCTATAGAAACGGTTGTAGCCTCAAATTGTAAACAATTTACTCTACTTTCAAAGCGTATTCATTAGTTATTTTCGACAAACTGGTCCTTCAGGGTTATAATCGTCAAAATCTGAAAAGAAAACGAAAATTCCTCGGTTTTTAGTATATGTGACTATGTTGCGTTCGCCGCTCGAGGTCGAAAACTTGAATTATACATTGCGTTAACAACATAAGCAATCCCACAAAAAATCAGAACTACCGGATTAGACGCATGGTCTGATGTATATAGTTACTGGACTATAATAGATACATGAAAAAATCAGCCACCCCTAAAAACAAAAATTGTCTACTTTTTTTCGTCAATCGAATGCTTTCCAAAAACTATTTTATCACTTTCACTCCATAAGCGATTAAACTTCTCCAAACCCAACCCTTTTCAACAATTTTTTAAATGGGTGGCCAAATTTACTACCCCTTACTGACTCCCAGGTCGAGTTCACCCCCAAACCCTTTTTGCTAGCATTGAGACCGTAGATTTTTCGTATTGGGTCGAAACCATGACGTATCCGAGCGAATAGGTCACTCAGCGGTAAATCATCGGGCGCTACTCGGAACCACGTCATAGGCTCATACTCATTAAGCACTCTCGGAGCCTGGGAATATATCTGGATATCTGCCAGGGGTTTTCAATAACAATAGTCCCTCAAGAAAGCATGGCCAGTACGCCAGAGCGTGTACGCAACTACCTTAACACGATCCCTTAAGACTCTTGCACCCATCTGTGCACAATCGCGCATATTTGACCGGTCAGCTTGCCATATATTTATCAAATAAGGGTTGCGTTGACACTTTTTCATTAAGGACCACCATAAAAACCGTTTTTACAAAATGGTTGCTTCTAATAATACAACGTGAATAATCTGTGTATCGAAGATCTCACTTGCATAAAATAAAATTGAACCTCTACTGGATTGGCAACAATTTTAAGGATTGCGATCAATTTTATTTCACCCACTGCAAGCTCAAATGTCTATTTCTCGATCGTGCCCATTCTCAATTTGATCCATTCACCACATTGTGAATTTCTGGTACATTCTCCTGTTCAAACACACACATCTCTGATGCTAAACAAAATTTTATAACAACCAAAGGTATGATAGAAATTAAACCCAAGTTTTCCAATAAATGAAATAAACCGTACCCACTTTATGCTTACCTACACTAAAATCTAAGAGTCCATACATCTAATATTTTTACACCGTGATTTGTAGTAAACCAAAAACGGGTACGAAATGCAAGATGCGTTGAAGTTATCCCACGTGTGGATATCGCTTCTTATGTGAAAATCATGAGGGTTCGGGAAAAGGAGGGCACAGAGGCTAATAAATACTTCATCTACCGAATTTTGCTAAAATGAAATTTAAACGTATCTACAAAGACCTATCACAATCAAAAGATTATGCAAATTTGAAGCAAAATGGAACAATATTCGATAAAGACGCCGAAATTCCACCTTAATAAATATACGAGCAACACAAGATATATATAAAACCCGTAGCGCCGCCGGCGGCAAGTAAATAAAACGAAAGTAAAACAATTGAACCGAGAGGGTGATCTGATCGTGTGTTCGGTGGAAGGAGTAATGCCGTCTGCAGATTGGTTGAAAAGTTTTAGATTGGTTCCAATCTTCGTAATTTTGGTTGAGAAACTCATAATTTATTGCCTTAGCGAGCTTGTTTTCTGGTACACTAAGATGAAAAAGTTTGTTCCGAAAGCTCAGCTTTAATTAAAGCTTAATTTCTACGGAGGGCCGAAAAAAGTTACAAAACGACTTTTGGTAAATGGTTGCGGTTTATTAAATTACACTTTATATTACCGACTGTCTATACATATCGCTTCTCGCGTTTTCGTTTGATTAGTTTTAAAATCGCTCACAGACATTGTACTGAGTGAGATCGAATTATTGCTACGTGCAGAACAATGAAATTTTAATGTAGCTCCAGGAAGATTAACCAGGGAATTTCGCGTTGTCCGTAATATCTTTTCTGCGGAATATACCTCATACATAAAAACATGATAGCGGATCAGTTGTTAAGTTAAGCGAGAACTCCACTTTAGACAAAACCTTTTAGCAAATTGCATCAAGAGCGATATGGACTTGTAATACATACAATTCATTCAAGGAGAAACATGGTACGTTGTACCTATTTAAGCTCGTTTTGGTTCGATTACTAAAGTTAACATCTAAAAGCGGAATAGGCGATAACATAAAGCTTTCAAATAAGTGCGCCATAAAATCTTATTTATTTGGAAGAACAGTGCCTTCATTTAATTTTCTCAACGATAAATAAGTGACAGTGTTTCAAATGTTCCTGCTTTTCAACCGCACGAAATAAAATTGGAGTGAACGAATGTATGTTGCTAAAACAACCCCTAAATTCTTACGATCCAAAAACAATTCGAACCACGAAAAAGCATAAATCCTTTTTCATTCACCTGGAACATTCACTCATATTTCTCTAGCTTTTATTCCCTTTCGATTCCGTTTGCTCTACTTTACATGTTTTTTGCTACTCTGAAACCAGTATCTGGTAATCTAGGAAACGCGAAATAGGATTCCTTAAAGTCATATTCGTAAAATTATAAATGATTACTAAAAAGTAACTATTTACAGGCATATTAGACACAGTTGAAGATCGAGGCCTTGTATTTGAAAAAATCTTATGATAATCTACAAATTATTGGCAGTTCCATAATTGTCAGTTAAAATGTTGACATTTGAAACCACCCTTAATTTAATTAATTTGGGTTAATGGGGCTCATTTGGAAGGGTTTGGTGCAAGGATCCCACGCGTATGAATATTTGTAGCACAATTGTTTAACTAAAGCTCATGAGTGCTTTTTAAACCTGTATTTGGCAGGCGAAAATGTGCTTTCTTATTTATGAAGTCAAATTAAATTTCATTTCACTGCGCCAAAAAGTAAAACTGATAGCTAATTCAAAATGTGGTTTTGCGCATGCGCAGTGTCAAAAATTTGAATGATTACTTTTTTTATTTATGAAGATATTTAAGTGAAACTTTACACTATACCAATGTATGTAAAACTAACGCCGTTTTGAAAATATCGTATTTATTACACCTGCATTAGGGTCACTGTTTAAAACACCCCTGGGCGTGGGAAAAGAGGCGATTAAAGCACGCCGAGCTTTAAAGTTGCTAAGTAACGTTACTTCAAATACGACCATTGAAATAGTCTTTTATTTCAATGAATACGACATATGAAACTACGAGTACCTATATAATCTGGGACTGAAATAAAACATCCTCTCAGATTGCATTCGGCAAATGCAAAAAATGTCCATGGCTAGAATCCTTTTTTGGAAGATTTCACAAACGCGCGTGGCCAAATCTGTTCCACTTTTTTTTATCACAGTATGGATCCAAGTTTTGAATGAATACACCAAACAGTAGAAGATTTAAATTACATGGACTTTGCATGTGTACCACATCAAATTGCTACAAAGGGACGCATGATTTATGCCGGAACGACATTTCAAAGAACACTAAGAAAAATTAACGTGAGATAGGGTTATTAAATCAGGGCGAGAAGCCCTTTCAATTTTCTTTCGAAATTGGTTTCTAGTCTATAACTTTTGATTGAGAAGTCTGATCGAAAAAGTACGAATTGTTTTGGATTCTACGCACCAAAATTAATAAGAAAAAGTGTTTTCCCGAGAAATTTTGGTGCAGTCGATTTTTGGTAAAAAAGGAAGGTTATACACTGCCTTTTTTTGAGCCCCGAAAAAAAAAATTGTCTCAGATCGACCCGGAAAAAAAATTTTCTTATAGAATGTGGCCTGTAGAATCCATAATTTCAAACAGTTCCAAGATTGGGCTACTAGTTCAAAAGTTACAGCCCTTTGAATTTTCTTTCGAAATTGGTTTCTAGTCTATAACTTTTGATTGAGAAGTCTAATTAGTCCAGTCAACCTGTGTTTTTAGTGGGAAAAAAATAGTATAAAGCTAATTTTTTCCCCATCGACTAGTACCATTTAGACAAGTGTTTAGCCAAAAGTCCCCGCCCCTACCCCCTTGCTTCCCCCCCTGTGCCACCCTAAACATGAAAAGTGTAGGGGTTTCGTAAATCGCGTCTCTCTCGATTACTAAACAACATATCGGACTGCAATTTGTTTTATTCTCTTTGCTATAACATTGTCTACAAATAAGTTTCAGTTGACTTTCGTCGTAACTTTTACCGTTTGTTTGTAATTCGTATGAAATGTAAAAAGTGGTATATTTTTCGGCACGTATTTTTACTTTTTGTCGCAGAAATTTTCACGCCGACATTTTATCAAAAAATGTTTCCTACAAAAGTTGTAGCTCCCATTATTACCTTTAAAATGACATGAAATAGTACTTACTTTGTTGAAGAGCCTGCGAGATTCAGCCGGTGTAATGCAGAATGCGTACCCAGTCGTGGCGGGTTCCGTCGAGGTGGGCCCGGCGTTGCAATGCTAATATTGTTGTATAGTGAGTGTTTTTTTAAATTTAAGGTACACTATTGCATTTTCTCTAAACTAAACCCAGTGAAACCTAAATTCCACCCTTTTTAAATTTGTGTCAAATATTAATTAAGTCCTTGTATAGGGAGCTACAGCTATAAAAAAAACGTATTGTAAATAGTTTTTTGTTTGAAAATGCATATAATATTTTGTTTATGTTATTTTAGAAGAAAATAATTGCGGTATCTTAATTTGAAGTAAAAAATATTTTCAGATTATTCACATTAAAAACTAAATTGGTGTTGACCATTTCCGATTTCCTAAACTTCCATGACAAGTTCTTCATTTTCCTCGACTCCATTCCATTTTTGAATTTGATAGATGCTCGATTAACGGGTTGTTCAGCAGCTCCAGATGTTGCAGGGAGGGATGCCATGTTAAATTTGGATTTTAATGACATTTTTGCAACAGCTTTAAGTTACATTGAATATCTACTGTCATTCAGACATGCAGACCTTGTGCATCGATATAGTTTCAAGAAAAAAGCCTCTCCTACCTCTTTGAGAATATTTGTGTCTGCCTGTTTTTCATAAAACTGTTAAGCTTTTGTGCGATCATTTGATGAACTTAGCAACTTGTTCTCGTTGATTTTGCCTTTGCCGAATAAAGAAGACGTGGTATCACATTCTGTGATAGCATAAAAAATATCACATCCTTCACATCACCAATCTGATGTCATAGGTTGATGGTGTGCCAGAGGGTTTGTGAAAGAATAGTTGTACATTTTGGCACTGTGGTAGCCCTAAGAATAGAACGAAAAGATCTGTATCCTGTCCGACAACAACTGTAGGCCTCACACTTTGAATTTGGGAGTCGGGAGACACTATTGCTCTTCCAAAATCAACGCGTACAAATTGCTAAGTTCATCAAATGACAGTTTTATGAAAAACAGGCAGACAAAAATATTCTCAAAGAGGTAGTTTTTTTCTTGAAACAAATATGGATGCACAAGGTCTGTGAATGACAGTAGATATTCAATGTAACTTAAAGCTTTTGCAAAAATGTCATTAAAATCCAAATTTAACATCCCATCCCTCCCTGCAACATCTGGTGCTGCTAAACAACACGCTTATCGTCTATCGAGCATACTATCAGATTTAAAAATGGATCCTGCAACTGCAAAAAGGCTTGCAAAAGTAATGGCAGCTGCTTTAAAGCAACACTTGTTGCACAGAAATGTGTGGGAGCTGAGGCGGATCATGCAGTAATGTAACTTTGGTTGAAGTCAAGGAAAATGAAGAAATTGTCATGGAAGTTCAGGAAATCGGAAATGGTCAACACCAATTTATTTTTTAATGTGAATAATCTGAAAATATTTTTTACTTCAAATTAAGATACCGCAATTAGTTTGTTCTAAAATAATATAAAAAAATATTATATGCATTTTTAAACAATAGTTACATAAAAAATATTTACATAAAAGTCAGGAAAATGATACATTACTGTCGAGGAAGTATATTGAAGTGCGAGGCCCCTTTGGGGCCGAGTACTTTAATTTCTGAGTCAGGTAATATCATTTTACTGACGAGGCGTGTGTTAAATTTTACCCGAAATCGTATTTCAATATCAAATTTCAATTTTTATATAGAACTTTTGATTAATGTCAATCTCAGTGATGACAGGAGTGTTTAGACATTTGGAAATGTCACAAATGCGGCCCGTAATTGCGGTAAAGTGACGGTGCGGCCGGTAAAGTGACAGTTGCGGCCAGTAAAGTGACAAACGGCAGGAAACGTAGTCTGCTCTGCCTCTGTCATGGAAACTAAAATTTCCTGACAGAAAGTAAGCATGAAAATGAAGGTTCAGGACGATTTTGGGTAATAGAAAACTATTTAAAATACGTTTTTTAGCTGTACCTAATATTTGACACAAATTTAAAAAGGGTGGAATTTAGGTTTCACTGAGAATCGTTTGGTTTTGTTTAGAGAAAATGCAATAGTGTACTTTAAAGTTTAAAAAAAACACTCACTATACAACAATATTAGCATTGCAACGCCGCGCCGCCGGGCCCACCTCGACGGAACCCGCCACGACTGGGTACGCATTCTGCATTACACCGGCTGAATCTCGCAGGCTCTTCAACAAAGTAAGTACTATGTCATATCATTTTAAAGGTAATAATGGGAGGAGCTACAACTTTTGTAGGAAACATTTTTTGATAAAATGTCGGCGTGAAAATTTCTGCGACAAAAAGTAAAAATACGAATTACAAACAAACGGTAAAAGTTACGACGAAAGTCAACTGAAACTTATTTGTAGACAATGTTATAGCAAAGAGAATAAAACAAATTGCAGTCCGATATGTTGTTTAGTAATCGAGAGAGACGCGATTTACGAAACCCCTACACCTTTCATGTTTAGGGTGGCACAGGGGGGGAAGCAAGGGGGGTAGGGGCGAGGACTTTTGGCTAAACACTTGTCTAAATGGTAGTAGTCGATGGGGAAAAAATTAGCTTTATACTATTTTTTTCCTTCAACTGGTGTTTTACGACACAGGTTGACTGGACTAAATCGAAAAAGTACGAATTGATTTGGATTCTACGCACCAAAATTAATAAGAAAAAGTGTTTTCCCGAGAAATTTTGGTGCAGTCGATTTTTGCTAAAAAAGGAAGGTTATACACTGCCTTTTTTTGCCCCGAAAAAGAAATTGTCTCAGATCGACCCGGAAAAAATTTTTCTTATAGAATGTGGCCTGTAGAATCCATAATTTCAAACAGTTCCAAGATTGGGCTACTGGATCAAAAGTTACCGCCCTTTGAATTTTTTTTCGAAATTGGTTTCTAGTCTATAACTTTTGATTGAGAAGTCTAATCGAAAAAGTACGAATTGTTTTAGATTCTACGCACCAAAACTAATAAGAAAAAGTGTTTTCCCGAGAAATTTTGGTGCAGTCGATTTTTGGTAAAAAAGGAAGGTTGTACACTGACTTTTTTTGAGGCCCGAAAAAAAAATTCTAAATCTCTCTCTCTCCAAATCTAAATCATGTGCAACGATTATTCTACCTCTTCTTGTACGCGAAAAAATTAGTTATAAAGATGTTTTCAGGAGTTTTTAGTCTAAGTAGCCATGGACTATGTTTTTATTTTATCATATACTTAGTCCATGGCTACCTAGACTAAAAACTCGTGAAAACAGAATCTTTATAATTAATTTTTTCACGTATAAGAAGAGGAATAATTGTTTCACATGATTTAGATGCAGAATTTATATCTCTATAACTTTTATTTGAATTATTTTTGCGCAAAATAATTAGGAAACGATTGCGCAAAGAAGAAGTAATTTCCCATGTTAAACCCCTATGTTCCACTTTTCGATTTACACCCTGTACACTACTAGCACACTTAGATATCAACGCTTTCTAATGTATAGTATATGTTAAAACAACACATGGGTTGCCTCAAACCACGCATTACAATAGGTATCTCCCGAAGACTGTGCGCATTTTCTATTCTATACTTATAAGAAATAAATGAACTGCAGCGTAGATTTATTATAAAGAGAACTGATGTGGACTTATACATTACATCAAGTTACAAGTATCTTTTAAGCTGAAGAAAGCCTACAGCGTCTTACAGTATGGCAATGGTCCACATGGTGGAAATTCGCAGTCTTCTTTACAGAGGCATGTTGGACAGTTTCTTTCGTCCATTTGAAATCCTTGCGGGCATTGCGTATTCGCATGGCAGGGCAGATCTGCACATATCGTGACGCCTAAGGATAATTGTCAGTTTAGTGCGGAATGACTAAATTCAGAAGTGATCTTACATTTAATTGTTTTACCGCAATCGCCGGTTGGGCAGAGTTCTTCTGTTTGACAAACGCGTTCTGATGAACAATTCATTTCTTTGCAGTGATCGATACAGTCACAAGTTTGACATCCATCGCTGTCTTTTGCGTAGCCGTAAGGGCATAGGTTTTCACACTTACGTTTTGGGCAGATTGGTGAACTCGCATTCAAATTGGAAACGGAGAATGGCACGCAAATGGATGGACGTGAACAGCAATCTTCTGTGCAAGTTTGCGCTCTAGATTGACACACTTGACCAACTGGACATATAAGTCCTTCACAAGGATCAAAGCACTTGCATATTGGGCAGCCAAATTGATCAACATCATGACCGTTAAGACAGGCAATAGCGCATATTACATCAGGACAATTCTGGGCTTGCGACCTAAAAGCAAATACAACAAGTCATCTACGTGTGTTGAAACACTTACTGAAATAGTGCCACAGTTAAAATTAAGAACTGTAAACAGGTAATCGCTTTCATATCTAACGGTGGACAATACAGACACCAACAACACTTTATCACCTTTTATAACGGGCGAATTTACGTCTCTACTTATTACAGTAGTCATACGATACTTAAACGGTGGATTAAGTGAATCCCCCCTTTCGGAATTCGTTGAAATCGCACGTTTTCAAAGTATAATTGTCTCTTCCACAAATACACGACAAATAATAGTTGAAGATCGCCACTCAAGCAATAATCTGCATTTATTTTGTGACATTTTAATTGAAATTCTAAAGTGATCAATAAAGATAAGCAAGTATGACCTCGAAAAACTAAGGAGGATTGAATGTGCTACCGGTAATACAGGTCTAAGTGATGCGTTGTGTGGGCACTAAGGCACCTTTTCTGGTTTATACCGGTTAAATAATTTTTTTTTAACAAGGGCAGGACTTGTCAGTTGGATAATAATGAGGCCACTGTTCCTATAATTCTTGTAGCAACCCTGGGGGTAGGAAGAGGGAATCGCTATTTTTTATTCTATGAAAAAATTTGTTCCATTATGGTCTTAAGACGCAAAAGATACACTTTACACAGCGCAACCGGGCTGACAAAATAAAAACAGGCAGTTTTGGACATAACTAGGATAGAAGTAAACATTTTTTGGAATATTTAAAATGTACAAATTATGTACACCTAGTACTACAAAAGTGGGACAAAAAAGGAAGAGTTTGCAAACAAGTTTTAAATATAGACTGCGTATCTGCTAGCTATGTAAACAAGACGGGGCCAGATAATATAGGTTGCTAATCCACATATCGTGAAACACGAATTTTTAGGTTTTTCGATGAAGTGTTCCCTGAATTTCAGTTGTAAATATGAATTAAACTATTTAATAGGTTACTCAAATGAGGCTTTTAGGCTCTGACTCAGGTCGTACATAAATTTTAGCCTAAAAGGAAACAGCAAAAAAAACTTTTGAGTAACCTAGTATCTAATTCAATTCATCAATCTTTAACTGGTAGTTGTGGAGTCCATATAACAAGCTTTGACCTGTTTCTCATTGAAATTGGTGTTCTTGTAGAGAGTAAAGCGACGGCTCATAGACGAAAGTAGTTGTTTCTAAAGTAGTTTCAGAAAAAAATTATGTGTTAATCAATGTGAGGGGATAACCATTGTTCAGCTGTTTGAATTCATTGTTACACATTTTTTCAATTCTATTCCTCATATTAGTTATGGTATTCATTTTGTGTTTGAATTTATGGAAAGAGTGGTAAGGAAAAAGTGGGATTAATACCAATCAAACATTAATACATTTTCATTGTTCCTAATTACCTTCGTATCTTAAAGGGTATCTTTTTATTATTTTCCAATTCTATAGTGAAATATTATTGAAACTATTAAAGGTCACCAAAGTTTCATCCACTTTCCCCTCAGGTAGGTACACTCAGCAGTAGAGCATGAACATATGTACCTGAAAAGAAAGTAATTTCCCCCAATTGTACTCAATTTCGTAGGTGTTTTGGACGCACTTTGTTGCCGTAGGTTTAAACAGTCATATTTTCGTTAAAAATACGAATGGATCTTAGTAAGACTAAACCTCTCGCCAGCAAAGATTGCCGGTCATAGAATAATAATAATAATAATAATAATAATATGTTTTATTGCCCAACAGAATAAAATTCCAATTATAGGACAATTACTAATCTAAGAAAGCTCAATAACTAAATATACTAATATCTTAACCGCTAACCTAATAAAAACCAAATTAAATGATATTAAACAAGATTAAAAATAAGATTAAAAATATTTCATCAATCTTTTAAGCTCAGATACTGAGCAAGTGTTAATGTCACACATATTAGCAATTTTGTTAAAGTTACTTACCATAACAAATATTGGTGATTTATCAAGGTTATTGTGTAACAAATTAAAGAGAAAGTTAAGGCTTGACAGAGTTCTGCGAACTTCTAAGGAATGTACCTGAAATTGAGATAACAGTAGTTGATGATCAGTACCAATTGCGGGATAAACTCTGTCCAATTTAAACGATAAAAACTTCAGAAACTTACGCTGCACTGCTTCCAGGGTTGTTTTATGGCAGTCATAGTAAGGATACCAAATAAGAGAACCATACTCTAGTTTGGATCGCACATAAGCAGCATATAGAGATTTGATAGCAAAAATATTGGAAAAATCACGACAATTTCTGATAATAAAGCCAAGCATTTTTAAAGCAGAAGCAATAGTCACCGATATATGTTCCGAAAAGGAAAGTTTAAGATCAAATATAATACCCAAATCCGTGACCGATGTACAACGTTTAAACTGAATATCATTAAATTGACAAGGATGCAAAAGAGGTTGAGATTTTCTTGAAAACGGAACTATTTTGCATTTAGACATGTTTAAGTGAAGGCAAATCATTTATGAAGATTAAGAACAGTAGGGGACCGAGGTTAGATCCTTGCGGAACTCCTGACGTAACCACAGCAGAGTCAGATATGTAATTTTTGTATTGCACACGTTGTAGTCTACCACTAAGGTATGATTCGAACAGTCGGAGAAGCGAAGTAGAGAAACCAATTTTGTCCAATTTGCTCAGCACCAAGCTGTGATCTACCTTGTCAAATGCTTTGGAGAAGTCCGTATATATTACATCCACCTGACCCTGATTATCCAATACTTCCGAAGCAAACTGTGTAAAGCAAGACAGATTTGAGATAGTTGAACGATCTTCCATAAAGCCATGCTGATCTGGAGAAATATAATTTCAAATTTGGGGATAGATTCGCGAATATAATATCTTTTCTAGTATTTTGGCAAAGTTAGAAAGTATACTAATAGGTCTGTAATTGCATATTATAGTGGGGTCATCATTTTTAAACACCGGGCAGATGCGAGCTTCCTTCCAACAGTTAAGGAACGTGGAAGTTTTAAGAGAAAGGTTAAATATTATGAGTAACGGAGGGATCTGCAAATTCCTTGACAAGGCAACTGGGGATTTGATCGGGACCTGTAGTCATTTTAGATTTCAATTTAGACATGGAAGACATAATTTCTTCGGTTGATATGCAGGTAGTATTAATAATAGGCATATTACTTAGATTTTGGGTGCAAGAAGGTACGTGCTCACCCAACGGAGCATAGACACTGCAAAAATAATCCTTGAATGCGTTTACAATTGACTGAGGTGTATTAAAAGTACAATCATTAAGAAACATTTTACCTGGAATTCTAGAAGTACCCCTTTTATTGTGAAAGTATGAGCAAAATCGTTTAGGATCTTTGCTGATTGAGTATTCAATACTGCTAACATAATTTTTATAGGATATAGAGGACATATAGAACACTTGATCCTGGTCTACAATCTATGTTTTTCTGAAGATGCGAGCGACTTCCGGGATAGTATCGTGTCAATGTTGAACAAAAAGACTTTTCGTTCAACATTGGCACGATCCTATTCCGGAAGTCGCTCGCATCTTAAGAAACACATAGATTGTAAATCGATACAAGGTGTGCTGTGACCGGCAATCTTTCCTGGCGAGAGTTATATCTCTGAGAGCTGGGATCACTAGTGCAACTTCTCAAACTTTAATGCTAATTTCCATAGCCGCAATTTTTGGGGACTTTGTTCTCTGTCAGTAGAACCAATATCAACCTTCATGAATTTATGTTATGAATTGCTAACCTTCGTGTTTTCGTTTTTTGTCTAAGAACCCAAACAGTTCTAGTTCAGATATGAGAATTCACGACCTAATCCACTCTATATATTAAAAAATTCTCTGCACGTTGCGGCATCGTAGATCTCTTCCTCAACAAACAGGATTGCCCTTAAATATATTTTATATATTTATAAGCGAGTGGCGGTGGCGTGGTGCTTCGCTCGCACGCACTATTGTCATAGGTACCACATTAAATCATAATATTCCATCTGTGCCAACATATGTGAGAGAGATAGCCAACAGTGAAATACTGATCTTGCGCACTGAGTTGTCAGTACAATTGACATTCCTGGCATTTCAGTGGCGTGTTATTTCCGTAGAACATTAAGGGATTTACAGTGCTGTAGTTCACATTTTCCTTGTTACAGTAGAAAATACGAGTCGTTTTTACGTAAGTAATCATATTGGATTATTACGTCACTCAATAGAGAAAAAAAATTACAAAACCAGTCATATTAAACACTTAGTACTTAATTTTGGAATCAATATTGATTTTTTGCCTTAAAGTTTACAATGTTATTCCTTATGGCAATAATTCCATGACCTTGTTGGTGCTGACTGTGTATGTCAAAGTTTCAAGTTTCAAAGTTTCCCATGACAAAGGTCCACTATCTATATCTCGAAAGGGAGGTTTTGGTGAAAATTTGACAGTATGCGCATTTCGAAAAGAGGAATTCATCTAGAGCATTTTTAACTTGGCGGTGCTTCCGGTTAGGTTTGTCGGAAGTTAATAACCAACTTCCTTATCTTAAATCTATTTAGTAAAATAATAAATGCATAGATGAGGAGACTTTCTCTAACGCCCTAAAAATGAGTAAAGTTGTTCCCATTTTTAAAGAGACTTCTGCCGAAAGAGAGTTCTTTGAGAAAACGAATGTTTTCTGTAATAATCAATTTGGCTTTAGGAAAGGAAAGGAAAGGGCGCTCTACTATCTTAGAAGGTCTTGAAGAACACAGGAGGGTAGGCGTGTCACTATTAGACATAAATATGGCATTCGATTGCATCTCTATCGATTACTAATGGATAAGAAATCCTAATTGACTAGGAGGGAACAAAGAGTGGAATACAACAGTTGCAAATCGTGAGTAGATACTATAAACAGTGGCGTACCGCAAGGGTCGGTGTTGGGACCGCTACTGTTTATAGTGTATATAAACGACCTAAGTTGTTACCTTCAACCTAATCATAGTGTTATGTTTGGCGACGATTCGACATTATTCTCAGTCGATCCTGACCAGTCAAATCAAGATTGTCGCGCTGGAAAAGAAAGTCGAGGGGTGGTTTAACAATAATGACTTAAAATTAAACACAGAGAAAACACAAAGATTAATACTCTCGACTAAGATAAATAAAGTAAGCTGGTAGATGTACCTTGGTCACAGCTTAACATGCACTTTTCCATACTCATCTGTGTTATGGACTACTGTTATGGGAAAATCTCTTTCTGCACATAAAATTATTAAAGCTGCAAAAAAAGGTGATAAGAATAATGGATAGTGCAGGTTGGAGAGATCACTGTCAACCACTTTTCAAACAAGTTGTAAATCAGCATATGCATGACTAAAGCGCATTTTTGATAATGCAGGTCAGTATTTTATTAGCGAAGTTTAAAATTATCGATCTCACGAGTAATTTTGGCTGCGTTAAATAATTAATTTCAATTGACGGTACGTCTTCATTTTGTAAAACAAATCACAAAGTAAATAATAAGTTTTTATACTGGTAGCGCTATCTAACGGTAAAATTATAGCACCTCCGAAACCCATATCGAAATTATTTTCTTCAATTATCGATCTCACAAGTAATCTAACTCAAAATAGACTAGTGCCTGCACATCTACACTATAGCAGAAAGCTTTTAGTGAAAATTTGAATTCTCTAGCTATTGTAGTTGTGGAGATCTCACGCGGACAGCCGGCCTGCCAGCAATAACGAATATAATAGCGTATTTTTTTCAAAAATGCGCTAAAAACTACCGTTAAAAACAATGTATAAATTACCAACTAGTAGTAGTGGTAGTAGAGAGATAGAGTTTGAACTAAATAGCGATGTGTACTTCTATTCCACCTGATAAGCTCAACTCTTTAGAAATCCTAGACGTCGACTAGAAAAGTCGGTAAAGAATAGTTTAGATACGTAAAAAAGTTAAGCACGGCCCGGTTCAAGAAGGCTATCAAGAAATTTCTTGTAAAGAACTGCTTTTATTCTAAACACGAATACAGGAATAATATCTTTCTGCATCAATAAGAAATCATATGTGCTATGTTTGTTTGTTTCATATGTGAAATTAGTTATTTATGGATTATGTGTAAATATTTATCATAAGTTCATGACCTACCATAAGGAACGATATGTTCTATAGGTACATGGCGAATTAATAAAATTCCCCAGTGGAATCGGGGATAGAATTGATCCACGGTAATCTCTGCCTGTCGTAAAAGCCGACTAAAAGAGAGCCTGTCCCGGGACCTTTACCTAAAACATGCCCCCTTTGCCCCAAACATTACCTACTTACTTACCCAACCAATTTTAGCGTATTTTCCAACTCATGTTGTAAGGCGCTATTATGACCACTTTATCCACCCCGTCATCCGTCCGCCCGTCCGAGGCCTTAACTAGTCCTACAGTTTTCATGATATTTAGTTCGTTCTTATTTCATTCGATAGCTTATAGGTCTGGCACCACAACCATGAATAGTCCTGACGATTAATGTGCGCATGCGCAATGTCATCTTTCTTATTTTTTTGATATTTTAGTCCAAGATTCTTCTAGGAAAGTCAAACATATCGCATATTTTAAACATCAGGTGTGCGGATGCGCAGACTGTGCTTTGCTAGGTTGTTGGAAAATTTTGTTATTGTTACGATTGTTGCTATAGCAATTTTGCCACCCCAATGCAATTCAGCGTGGACCTGCAGCAACGTGTTCTTGCTTTTGCATATCGCATTACATGTTCCATACATTTGACTCTATTGGTACGTTAAAACAAATGGACTGTAAAATAAATTCCTATCTAATCTAATGAAAGTAGGTAAACGGCATTATTTTCATTATCGACATTCCCCATCTTAACACATGAAAATATACGAAACAAAAGAACATAAATTTTTACGAACAAATGATCGAGTATATCAAATTATGTATTGGCCAATTTCGTTTCACTTACTTATGTTCCTTAAATTCAAGCTTGAGCGGGCAAAAGTTTGTTAAGTGATACCATTGTTATTCTGCAGGAGTAGACCGGGAGTGCTGTTTTCCGCGCCACTACTCTCGCTCGTTGATTGGCCCCGCCGTGCCGCGGGGAAACAATTACCAATCAAGATCCGTTCCGGACACTTTCTGTTTTCGAAACATCCTAAGGGTTCAATCCATTTCATAAAATTAGGGAAATGCGCTCGCCTATTTTCTACCTGATGACATTGCATTAGATTTAAGACACTTCTCTTGTACTGTACCTACGTTAAAAATGTACCTATAGTTTTTCTTACTAACTTATTTATCTAGTGCATAATGGCAAATATTAAATGTTTCCTAAACAACAAAATTGAAATAGAAAATGAACTGAATATTCTGTCTGAACTTAACAATGCAACACGTTACGATTCTTTATATTCAACGGTCATTATAACACTTATTGGAACATAATGGCGCCATCATGGATCATTTCACCGGCAGTGTAAATCAACCTGGAAGCCAAGCCCCAAGAACAGGAGGCTTCCTGCATCAATTGGTTGTGCAAACCATGACCTTATCAAGAATTGACAAGTGGTTTCCATCCTTTGATTTACTGGCAAGTCTGGGGCAATTTCCACTTGCCAATAACCGCTTTTCAAATCCAAAGTCGAGAAAAACTAGCTGTACTAGGTTATTTCTTCCGTTGGATACTTTAGAAACCGGAACCGAAAAGAACCGGTACTGGAACCGGAACTAATTGCATTTATAAGTCCCGTATTTGGAACCGGAACCGATACAGGGGCATGCGTTTTATATTGCTCCTCTTAAAATTTGCTTCTGAAGTGTGTTAGCATTTCTTAGATTTAATGATAAATGAAAAGAATCTAGAAAATTCTAGAGTCAGCATATCATACATTCTGGAAAGTTATTCGTTTTCATTCATTACGCCGGTGACTGATTGATTTGATGGCAAGGATTGAAATCTTGCTTTCCGAATTACGTTCAGAGTTGTAGAATTTGCACAAAACTTCACAAGCCAAAAATCCAAATTCTCACTTTTAGTCCGAGCTGCCCACTAATTTCTACCAACTTAACCTTAATACTAAACAAATATAAAAAATGACTAATACAGCAAATGACTCAAAAACAATAAGAAGATTGAAGAGTGAATGAGGAAAGCAATAGTTGAAACTACTGCTGAAGAAAAAGAAAGTAGAAAAAGACAGGCATTTGACAGTAAGTTTCTGCAATTAAATCTAAAAAATATGTTACGAAAGAATAATGTACTTTCATTTCGTGTATTATTTATTTTCTATAATAAATTAATACTAATGTATATTTTTTAATAATAATTTTATTTATGTATGTTGGAATAAAAACCGAAAAAACTAGAACCGGAACCAGAACCGAAAATTACCGAAGCCACAGAACCGGAACCGGTACCAGAACCTTTAAAAAATAATTCTACCTAAATAATGCGGAACCGGAACCTATATTTCATATGGGATCCAACCCCTGTCTCTAATATATCTTCATAATCTTGAATAAAACTATGAAGCTTCATCTTTTGTAGCATCCTCGCTTAAAATCACTCATGACAGGCCGCACTCAGGGGGATGAATTACCAGTTCCTCATTGTTAACTCCTTCGATTAAAAAGGTTCTTTTCTTTCGGTCTTGCGTGGTGTTGAAGTGAAGATTTGTAGGGTGAGTAGGCTCAAAAAACCAGACTGATCTGGTTTTTTGAGTCTACTCGCCCTACAAACCTTCACGTTAACTCCTTCATTGAAAACCATTTTGAACTCAATGTCACGAAATAGAAATGGAAAAGGAAACCATCTCGTGAAAATTAATTCCCTGGACATTCCTATATTATATTGTGCAATGTGCAGTAAATATGTATTTGTTTCTATTGCACCAGAACATCTAA
Organism: Photinus pyralis; assembly: GCF_008802855.1. NCBI lineage: Eukaryota > Metazoa > Arthropoda > Insecta > Coleoptera > Lampyridae > Photinus > Photinus pyralis. The sequence goes on from NW_022170249.1 coordinate 29,241,388, forward strand.
ATTGGTTTTTAAGCATTTTCATACAGGAAATTTTGCCATTTATTAATGGGACTAGCTTGGAGACCCCTTTCAATATCTATATCAACTTTTATTACTAAATTACGAATAATGGCATCCAAAATATCTAAATTTTCAATAAAGTGGGTCGAAATAATCGAAAATTCTGGAGATATTTAACCCCAAACGTTTTTTTATGTAAACACGTAAAAGGAATATTCCTTGATTATGGGAATTACTAAAGGAAAAGTACAGAATAAGTATTTGCCTTGCTAGAAAATGAGATGTTGGTGGCCTACGAATTACATTCGATTTAAATTGAGAGCTTTTCTCGGAAACCTATGCATTTGCCGCCATCTAGCAGTTCATAAGCGCACGAATCGTGGTTTCCTTTAATAACTCGTCACGCACGAATTTCGATTATTGTGTTTACTGGTTTCAAGTAATACGAACTGGATTACAAATTCTGATAAAGATAATATCAAATTATTTCTGAATGAACTTAGTTCAAATTGTAATTTAAAATGATCAACTGCAGTTATGGGAGCTGACGTGAAAAAAATTGTTGTGGCAAAAGCCCTTATTTTGGGTGACCAAGGTATTATTTATTCTCTTTTATTTTGTTGAGTATTTATAGTAGCATGAAGAGTAAATTTATATATTTTAGTACAGAGGTACCTTTAATATATTTTAACTAGCATGGGCGCTAAACTTATATATTATAACTCTTTCACATCAAAGGTAATTTGTGGTGGTTTTCAATTTTGGATAGGTAGGTACTCATCTAATTTTCTGGCAAATTAATTTACCCAACATATATTCGCGTCAACCTGTAGTAGTTCACAAAACTTTCCAGTAGGTACGTAGGTATATTTCATAAGTGCTTATAGTTTTTGTTTGCGTATGTGTACGAAACTCGGTGTTTCCCAAATAAACCTGAAAATATTGGAGATAGTGACGTATCTTTTTGGGTCAAATGTTACTTATGATGATGCAGTCAATAATCTGATTATTATGCATAACTTACATTCCTCTATCAATATCAGAATACGGAAACTAATTATTTACACGTTTCTACAAATGGAAAAGTAGTTGTGGAAACTTTTTCCGTCCGTCCATAAGTCTAACCGTCCGCGTTTTCTAACTACCTACTTTTGTAACGGACGGTGATATTGGTGATGAATTTTCCTTTAATTAGAAATATTAATTAGAATACTAGCATTGAATAACTTAATTTTTCACTCAACACTTATAAACATAAACAACACAAAATTAAAATTAGTTTTCTAACAACCTACTTTTGTATAACGGACGGTGATATTGGGTGATGAATTTTCCTTTAATTAGAAATTAATTTTGTTGACTGTCTTTAATCAGGACTACTAACAATACTAGCATTGAATAACTTAATTTTTCACTCAGCGCTTATAAACATAAACGACACAAAATTAAAATTAGTTTTTTTAAATTACAACACCACCTGTTACCACGCAAAAAAATGTTTCGAATAAAATCTTCACACTTTTTTGGGTAGAATCTAGCTATGGAATAAAAAATGCGGTTCCCATTTGAAATTACAAAGTTCTCCCCTTTCTCCCAAAAATGTGTGTATTTCGAGTCATTCGGTAGAACAAACATAAAAAAAACTAACAAACATAAACTACGACAACGTTACAACGAATTACCACAAAACTTCTTCCGGGTGTTATAAGAATGCACCTCTGTTGCGGTTTCACCAAAGCAATATGTTAAAGCTTAAGAGGGTTACCTCAAAAAATTTTTTTCCGGGTCGATCTGAGACAATTTTTTTTTCGGGCCTCAAAAAAAGACAGTGTATAACCTTCCTTTTTTACCAAAAATCGACTGCACCAAAATTTCTCGGGAAAACACTTTTTCTTATTAATTTTGGTGCGTAGAATCCAAAACAATTCGTACTTTTTCGATCAGATTTCTCAATCAAAAGTTATACTAGAAACCAATTTCGAAAGAAAATTCAAAGGGCTGTAACTTTTGAACTAGTAGCCCAATCTTGGAACTGTTTGAAATTCTGGATTCTACAGGCCACATTCTATAAGAAAATTTTTTTTCCGGGTCGATCTGAGACAATTTTTTTTTCGGGGCTCAAAAAAAGGCAGTGTATAACCTTCCTTTTTTACCATAAATCGACTGCACCAAAATTTCTCGGGAAAACACTTTTTTTTATTAATTTTGGT
>NW_022170249.1:29243697-29309194 GCF_008802855.1 Photinus pyralis
GGAGAAGCTGCTCATATTGCGAGACCAATATTTATCTCTCGGTTCGGTTGATTTATTCGTGGCCGGTTCGCTCGTTAGTTCTCGTTATCATCTATTTCCATTATAATTACACTTCTCTCCACATTAATCCTTTTTTTTTTGGAAATTGCGCTGTAACACAAAGAACTAGAACGAAGCGTAACGTGTAATTATTTCTCTGTGGAGAGAATCAATAAATTAAACCCCTGGATTTTTGTCACGCAAACTTTTATAGTGGATAGTTTTCACATTTTAATAAAACATAATTTTTTTTAACGCAATTTTCCTGCTCTAAAAATTATCGGGATTTTTTCACGACTGATACTGGCGTTTCGCCAGCTCCTTAGAAGTTTAATCCACGATCAGGGTTTATTATCTGACCACATATTAAAACACACCCGAACGAATTTGTGAGAAATAACCTTTCGTCCCTATGTGTCATATTATAGTTTGCTGACCCCTTACACCAATACGCTAAAAACTAAAGTAATTGTTTAGATTAACATAAGAGCGAACGATGGAGGAGGACATAAAACCAAATGACGAGAAGCTGTATACTATAAGCAGAAAAATCCCATACTCAGCAAAAAATTTATAGATACGCCGCGCGGCACCTACAACATTTTATGACTATTTTTATACGTACTGTGTAGAATGGATAAAAAGTATCTATTTTTGCTACCAGTTTCCAGATTACTTTAGCGCTTGAAAAAAAAAGAACGCTTCAACTGCAAATTGCTTGTCTATGCAATATTGCTTCGAGCAAATAAGAAATTAATGCCATTGAGACTTTGCAAATCGCCACTTTAAAGTGATGCAATGTGCTCAAAAAAACCTTTAATGAGAACAGAGCTGGGCAGAATACTTTCAAAAAGTATTTGAATACTAAATAGTAAATATTTTACACAAATCAAAGGTATTCGAATACTTTGAAAAGTATTCGAATACAGTAAAAAGTATTCAAATACTTGTCACTCAAATACATTAAAAATTTAAAATAGTATACCAGATAAAAAATCAAGTTATACTTTGTATGGGGTTAGCTTTTTTTATATTTCTATTGTTATATACAAATTTAAGGTGAGTAAAAGCGTATTATTATTATTATATTATTATATAGGAGGTACCTACCAGGGCCTTTCTTATACCAGTTATATCCTTAAGAATACGTGTACCAGTTTTCAAAGCGATCGTACGTCGTGCACATGATACGTACGCCTTTCTGAAATTAATCCTAGCGATTTTGGAACAGATCCATTTTTGACTATCCGTTTGTCCGTGTGCATGATAACTTGTTTAGAAACGTGCGATCGCTTTGAAAATTGGAACACATGGTCTTAAGGATATAAAAAAGGTCCCTATTGTTTTTAAGTTACGTAGGCTATCGAGTTCGGTATTCAGATGTATCGGATTTTTATATTTGATTTTGTGACAATGGAAACTTTCCCTAAACATTTCTAAATTGTTCTCAAATATTTGAATAACTTAAAAGTACTGCCTTTTTTTGAGGCCGGAAAAAAAAATTGTCTGAGATCGAGATCGATCGAGAGTCCATAATTTCAAACAGTTTGAAGATTGGGCTACTAGATCAAAAGTTACAGCCCTTTGAATTTTTTTTCGAAATTTGTTTTTTGTCCATAACTATTTATTGAGAGGTCTAATCGAAAACGTACGAATTGTTTTGGATTCTACGCACCAAAATTAATAAGAAAAAGTGTTTTCCCGAGAAATTTTGGTGTAGTCGATTTTTGGTAAAAAAGGAAGGTTATACACTGCCTTTTTTTGAGCCCCGAAAAAAAAATTGTCTCAGATCGACCCGGAAAAAAAATTTTCTTATAGAATGTGGGCCTGTAGAATCCATAATTTCAAACAGTTCCAAGATTGGGCTACTAGTTCAAAAGTTACAGCCCTTTGAATTTTTTTTCGAAATTGGTTTCTAGTCTATAACTTTTGATTGAGAAGTCTGATCGAAAAAGTACGAATTGTTTTGGATTCTACGCACCAAAATTAATAAGAAAAAGTGTTTTCCCGAGAAATTTTGGTGTAGTCGATTTTTGGTAAAAAAGGAAGGTTATACACTGCCTTTTTTTGAGCCCCGAAAAAAAAATTGTCTCAGATCGACCCGGAAAAAAATTTTCTTATAGAATGTGGCCTGTAGAATCCATAATTTCAAACAGTTCCAAGATTGGGCTACTAGTTCAAAAGTTACAGCCCTTTGAATTTTCTTTCGAAATTGGTTTCTAGTCTATAACTTTTGATTGAGAAGTCTGATCGAAAAAGTACGAATTGTTTTGGATTCTACGCACCAAAATTAATAAGAAAAAGTGTTTTCCCGAGAAATTTTGGTGCAGTCGATTTTTGGTAAAAAAGGAAGGTTATGCACTGTCTTTTTTTGAGCCCCGAAAAAATAATTGTCTCAGATCGACCCGGAAAAAAAATTTTGATTGAGAAATCTGATCGAAAAAGTACGAATTGTTTTGGATTCTACGCACCAAAATTAATAAGAAAAAGTGTTTTCCCGAGAAATTTTGGTGCAGTCGATTTTTGGTAAAAAAGGAAGGTTATGCACTGTCTTTTTTTGAGCCCCGAAAAAATAATTGTCTCAGATCGACCCGGAAAAAAAATTTTGATTGAGAAATCTGATCGAAAAAGTACGAATTGTTTTGGATTCTACGCACCAAAATTACCTAATAAGAAAAAGTGTTTTCCCGAGAAATTTTGATGCAGTCGATTTTTGGTAAAAAAGGAAGGTTAGATATTGATTAGAGGTACGTTTAGTTAAGAATATCATTTACACCTCTCGTTTTTTTTATAGAATTACAGAACAAAATAGTGCTAACAATTTTCGACTTGAAAAAATCGATAAACTTTGAAAAGCATTATCTCGTAAACTATTACGTCTATAGAAACGGTTGTAGCCTCAAATTGTAAACAACTTAGTCTACTTTTAAAGCGTATTCATTAGTTATTTTCGACAAACTGGTCCTTGAGGGTTAAAATCGTCAAAATCTGAAAAGAAAACGAAAATTCCTCGGTTTTTAGTATATTTGACTATGTTGCGTTCGCCGCTCGAGGTCGAAAACTTGAATTATACATTGCGTTAACAACATAAGCAATCCCACAAAAAATCAGAACTACCGGATTTGACGCTTGGTACCCCCCATTTTTAGGAACAAAGTTACTGGACTATTATCAATTAGTAGTACGTAGTAATTATTGTTAAAAACAGAGCGTAAATATATTGTGCATTAGTCATGTTTACAAAGGAAATATTAGCGTAAACTAAAGAATTAGAGTTTCAAACAATTTATTTCCTTAATTGAGCCATTTTACAGATAGGAACTTGAAAAATATTTACAGGGCTTGACACAAGTGGAAACAAAAATAAATTACTCCTCAGCTTCGTATATCATTACTTACAGCAATCAATTTTACATCTATCATTATTTACATCGTCATTCACGTAGAAATAAATTCTCTTTCTCTTATCATCACAATATAATGTCTCTTTTGTTAAAATTGCACCAGTACTGTACAGAAAAACCCGACTTACTTTGTGACTAGGCTATTCATTACACTACGTAGGGTCTGTAAAGGGATTCGTCTTGAATTCGACGTGATTCAGTTTGCGTACTTGGTACTGGATCGGTGACGTCTTGACTAGATGAAGAGCTTGGTTTCGTAACTGAGGAGCTTGTGCTTAATTGCCTTTTTTCGCTCACATTGTCGTCCTTGCCAATTTTCGCTTCCTGTTGGGCCTTTTTACTTCGTTTCCATTTCATTCTTCTATTTTGGAACCATATTTTCACCTACGTACAAGATAAATGCGATTAGAATCGAACCGAAAATTAGTAAATTAAAGTCAGTCGGCTACCAAGATAAAACTTCTAAAGAAAGAAATAAACATAGATAAAATAGGGTGAACGTTCAGACGTGATAAATATATGTCACAATTCCAGCAGTTAGTCATTGCAATCCTAAAATATGACTTCTGTCTGTTTGTTTGTATTTCTACTTATCTTCGGCCATAACTTTTAGAGCGAAGAAGGTAGTATAGAGTCTGCTTTTAGAAATAGTTCACCCCGAGTACTTTGTACGCGCTACTTACCTGTGTTTCGGTTAGCATTAGACTCGTTGCGACCTCAAAGCGTTTTGGTCTCGATAGGTATTTATTCTGTCTGAATTGTTTCTCCAGCTCTAAAAGCTGCTGTGAAGTAAACGCGGTGCGAGGTCGGCGAGTTTTTCCTAAAATTGCATGTCCCGGTGCACAACCTGAAAAAAAAAGGGAGCAGCATTAGTAATGCGTACCTAATTGCTTGTGTGCCTGAAAACGTTGAAAGCTCTTTTTGGAAGCGACGACGCTAAATTAATTTATCGCCAAATGTCTCTAGCAGTATTCAAAATAAAAGCCAATTACAACTATACTAATATTTTTACAAGCGATTAGCATGTAAGGGGAATTCTTGATGCAATTATTCTTATTGAACGTTATTTATTTTCGTTCAACCATGTCAGAGCATCTCCTAAATGGATTATGCAATTACATTTGGAACATTGTCGACGTATTTGATTTATAAAATGCACGTTTCCAAATTAGTAAAAGGTCATTATTTCGTTTACCTTTCATTTACGTGCGGCACAAAAACATTTGAACGATTTTGGCATAGCCATTGCCTATAAACACGTAAACGTAAGGTAAACAAGACGGGGTTCTTGTTTAGAAGAGCGTAAGGCTTTACCGTCGTTTCGACAAAAGACCGTAAAATTAGGGGTGTCGTTAAATGTATTAGGATATTAAATTATCATGACAATAGGACAATCAGAGGGTTGTAGTGATAAATATACGACAAACATACGTCCCTTCTGGCCACAGGGTTTATACGCAATATGGTATCAAATTATATAGAACATTTTCTACAATGAATAATTAAATATAAATTAAAAATCCGTGCAGAATTCTTTATGCAATGTGGAGTACTGTAGAAAAAGTGTTTTTACACATAGGTATACTGCACATAGTACCTACCCCTAAACCCTAAACTACATACGGTTGAAAATATTATCCTTTTGACTTTTGCAGTATGAATACTAGTCGGTGCCGTATTCTGCTTTAACTGGATTTGGACTATCGAGTGATAAAACATCATCCCCCTTACTAATCACGTTTAGAACAACACTTATAATATTGTGCTAGAATATTAATATTGTAATTATTTCTTTTATGTTATTTTATTAATTAAATTATATACTGATTTGATTTTTTATACCATATACTTTTAACGGGTTACCATTTTTCCATTTTAAATTTAATTATAATTTTAATTTTAATTAATTATAAAGAGATGTGTGTATTATAAATTATAATAGTTATCTATTATACAAGACGACAAATGGGCATTTTAACCATTATTGAACGTCAGTTTATATCGTGGATTTAGAATAAGAATGACAGGTGTCATTAGAATGCACAATCATTTGTTTCACTTTATCTATCAGAACGGTTAAAGTGATCATTTTATCTATCCTTACGGTTAAAGAACGGCTTAGCCTACTCATTCAAACCTATTAAATTGTCAATTTAACATGTGCCATAAAATAAATAATTTTACAGTGTAGCAAATGTTTATTTAATTATAACAGTGTAGAAGTGAAAGTATGTTTAGCAGACAGGCGTGTAATAGAGGAATATGCATTTTTTAAAAGTAGTGCGCTACATCAGAAACATTAGCATTCGTAGCCTGGTGGGTAGAGTAAAAGTACGTTGATTACGTTTTAAAACATTACGCTTCGCTTTTAGCGCGTTAGAAAAATGTTGAGAATTTTGTACACATCCTGTATTATGTGTTGTAAAATTCCTCCGTTAGATGCCTGTTGTCCTCCCCATCCTTTGAAATTAAATCCCTTCTCAATCCCTCACCTGAGGAACTTAATTCCTGCATCTCTTATCGACCAGAAACCAGACCCGGATTCATTAGTACATCCCAGATTAGAAATCCAGAATTCCTTCTAATTTATTGCCGTTTGTTTCCATTCACAGGTTTCATTATTCCCCAGACCTCTTAATTTGGTTGCTAGTTTTATTTGGCGTCTTACTCACTGGTATCATTAATCTTTGTAGGGTTAATTCCCTGTGGGCTTTACGCTACCTGATACAGCCTTGGTATTTCAAGCATTTGGACGGACTTGAAGCCAGGTATCCTCATCTCTGCGCTTGCGTCCGATTCCACTGACTTTGAGGAGGAGTCTCTCAAACCGTGTGGAAGTTTCCTTTAAAGCCCGTCGCCAGGTAATTCCTTTGTTGACCTTATTTGAGAACCAGAGGGGCAATATTCTATTCCGTTTAAGTAAACTAAAACTAAATCCGGTCGTTTCTATAAGGAAATCTCTTATCTCTACGTAAGCTAATTAGTTTTAAGTTAAGAAAACATAGGTACTGTTCTGTATTCGAAGATAACTCAGTAGTTTGTTAAGGGCGAAGGAAAGAAAACGGAAGGGAAAGAATGTTTTAACTAGACGAAGCAGACGTTAATCGTTGCTTTTTGGTGGCGAACGTTAATCGTTGCTTCTTCTTGGTTTGGTGAAAGTCGTAGTCGTATTTTATGCAAGACACGTCAGCTTTTCCAGTTATAAACTTGTAGAAGAAAGTTTAGTGCTCTTAGAGGTTTTTATTGCGCCCTTTAAAGTGAATGTCGAGTTAAATAAGTGAATCTTACGAAGGGGCTAGTCGTACATTTTTATCGCTTACGTGAAGCAATTCCAAGCATCAGTTAAAGGGGGCCAATTTTACATCTGTTATTACAACGAACCCAGTGTTGTCTAAATCGAAATTTAAGTGCAAGTACCGAAGTGAAGTTGAAGAATTTGGAAATTTTAATCCGGCAAATTAAGTAAGTGTAATTAACGGTAGCTCATCAAATGAGTTGCATCAGAACCATTCGTGAGTGGTCTCATTAGAAGCGCGCTTAATTTAATTGAGCTAAATTTTAAAGTCAACTGCAGATTTTTATGTATAGCAGGCCGCATAATTAAATAAAAGTTATAATTTTTCGACGTGAACAATCGAATATGCTGCGTCGGCTGGTAAAACCGTCGATCCCTCCATGAAATGCCCGAATGTTATAAAAAGTAAAGTCATTGTTTAAAGGGGATCTTTTTGCCTTTGGCAAGAATCTTTTCACCGTTACGTTAAATTTAAACGTAAGAGTTTGATAGCTTCAGTTTGCATTTGATTTTCCGTGGCTACCGCCAATTTTACTCAGTATTCAAGAGGGTTGATTTTTGGAGAACTATTTATTCGCGTTTTGAGACTCAAGGCGTCCAGGAGAGGTTCGCGTCTTGATCGCAGTTTAGCTTATTAACGTTGTATTAAAAGTAACCGAGTTAAGGTCCCATCTTCAAAAAGTTAAACCGTTTTGACCGGGAACCATAAGTTCAGAAATTTACGGAAGTTTAAAGTTCATAAAGAAAGTTAGTGTTTAGTTTGGTAGTAGCACCAGAAGTATAACTTTCGAATATGGTAATAAAGGTTTCGTTTTTGTGTTAAAAGTGTGTAGTGCAGTTTGGTTATATTCCTGACCGATGTAGGAAATTTAGGTTTTTTGAGTCGCCTTCAATAAATTACGCTAAAAACTTAATCCGAAATTTGTATTATGTGAATGTGACGCATAATAAACATTCTTTTGATAAAACGCGATAAAAAAGAATTTATCCGCATTCAATTACGGTGAACCATTTCCGGACGAGAAGCTCACGAGTAAACTCGTTATATTTCACGAAAGAACTTTATTACGTCAACAAAAATAAATGAACGAAAACTTCCCCTTTTCTTTAAAAAATGGTACCAAATAAAGAAAGTTTCCTGGCATTACCACGAACAATAACAACCCCCCAACGTTTTACTATATTCGAAATTTCTCCCCGGAGTCTTCAGTTCAATTGATTTAACTTCATCTCGTCAGAGGAAGTGGGGGTAGGTAAAAAATGAATTAAGAATTTCACCCCGTGAAAATGGGAAGCCTATTTCAAACCACGGCAGCGCATTTCTTTTATTTGTGGAAATTCAATGAAATGAGTATATGCGTTTGCGAGAATGCTTTGCCTCTGTCCATTTATGTGTGGTTTTAATATGCATAAGGCAGTATAGTAATTTGTTTTGTTATTATCATTTACAAAATTAAAATTTTGAATCTCAATTTCACTTTGGATGTGACTCTGTACACTTTTTAATTCAATGCATTGTAACTGGCTGTCAGTTAGCCGCTTTAAGAAATTTTGTTTTGAATTTGTATTTTTTAAACAGAAAAATTTACATATACCGCTTAATAGCGAACATGAACAAATGTATGTGCGAGCGCGGTTGCCGCAGTCTCTTCGAACCTAAGAGTTTAGTCACGTTCTGTTTAAACCCGAACACGTGACAAAAATACATGTTTACTAATCGTTTAAAAAGGTACACTAGTGGAAGTCGATGCGTTCAGAAAATAAGTCCTGTTTCAGAACTTCTAACAGGCGAGATTTAAACAGCGAGAGAAGTGCGACAATGGGAATTATAAGCTTGATTCTTGGCAACGTATTATTTTGAGTGCATTTAAATATTTGATTCTAACCTGAAATTGAATTCTTACTGAAGTTTCCAGCGTGAGCCCGTCCCAATGTAGGGAGCAACCAAGGACGATATTGGCGTGTAAAAAAATTGATTCGCGGTCGAAATTTGTTTTGATGCGTTGTGAAAAATATCCTCGCGTATGATTGAAAATTCGTGGTGCGATTTTAAGAACCAGAACGTGTGTTTACTGAGTGTAATCTATCTGAATGGTAGTAAAGAATTAGCAGTTTAAGTCCTACATTTCTAGTACGTCGGCGTCGTGAAACATTTAAAGAACTTCGGGTTTGTGATAAATTGAGAGTTACCTGTAATGTTATACAGGGTGTCAATTTTAAAACTTGCAGTCGGCCATATTTCCCAAACTAAGGAAGATATTGAAAATCGCGAAAAACCGTTTCGGGGGTATCGAGGGGGAACCAGAATGACGTTATGAGTGACAAACCCCCAACCCCCTTAACCCCCGAGCCCCCCCTCTTCATAAATCCTAAATGGAAACCCCATACTTGTGATAGGCATCAATTTAACTTAATGTAACCTTGGGTTCTCAAGAGGTCTGCAACAAAAGAGGTCCTATTCCCATTACACCCGTTACTCTCGTAATCAAACTTATTTTTTAATTCAGTTTAGACATATAAATTTAAAGACGAGGAGATGCAAAGATGCATTAAACTGGACTTTGTTCAATTTTAAATGAATACATCGCAACCCTTATAATTTAGACACAGAAGTGTTGATGTCGCGTAAGTGCATTTAATTACAATTCTGATGAGTACAGCAATAATTTTCGATCATTGCACGTCTGTAAACAGAATTAAAGTGACAAAAGTGCCACCCCAACCCCAATTAAGCGCTAAATTTTATGACCACCCATTATAATTCAATGGTTTGTTGATATTGGCTCTATTTAAAGCAACCCTGTATTTATACTAGTTATATTAACAGGTGACCATCTGTCGCTTTCTCGCCATTGAATTTACTTTTAACTTGTTACAATTCGCACATGCACGTTATTTGATAGGGTAGAATTTTAACAATGCAATATTTGTCAAGTTATGTTGATCTATTGACAATTATTTGATTTTAAACCGTTTTAAACTGCATGTTTTGACGTTTTCATCACGGTGCCCAATTTAGCGAAAAGTATCTTTTAATGTTGCGGAATAAAATAACGATTTAGGTACATTGTAAACAAGATATAAATAAGGAGATGGCTTCAAAAACCAAGAACTCATCAAATCGTAGCAATAACGACGTCATAAAGGCAATCAGCTAAACGCATAAAATGAGCTAAATCTATAATCTATCCCAAATGGAGGCAGCAAAGATAGTTTCATAAGATAATAACAGAGGAAACGTTAAAATTTCTGTTGTAAATCACGCTTCAACGATCATCAGAATGTTTTAAAGCCCTCCAGCGATTTTCCCGATTGCTTTCTGATATATAGAGGTTATGTGCACGTTCGATGCTTATAAATGACTAGCATTAGTACTCTCAATCGGACTTTGGATGCGATTCTTGACTTGTAGCCAAAAGAATGCAAACTAGCTTACGAAAAAGCGGATGATTTAAACGATCCCACTCAGCTTGTGTTACGCACTTCCCATTTTATTCCCATTTAATAGATTTTCAGATGTTTTTCAGCTTTCAGACAGCAAACCCAATAGAAATCATTTTTTAATCAATGTTGATAATGTTTAAATAATGGTCTCCTTAGATCTCTAGGACATGCCCCAGAAAAGCTCTTTTTGGATCGTTTTACCATTTATGTCTTATATTCTACTTCATAATTTTTTCATCTTTCTAGTATCTAATATGAATCTTGATAAGACATACTCTTTAGTTTCACGAGAGTAAATTAGACTTATTTATTTTATCTTATTAATTTCAGTCAAAAGTAGAACCTGCAATAACAAAGCCTGAAGGGCAGGCTCTCCAAGTACAACAGTTCTTTACTGGACAAGTACACAAGAAATGCGTACAGAAAACAAGGATTATAATAGTTTTGAGTTGAGACAAACTACTAACTGATGCAATACAAACACAAATAAATTAATTTTAAAACTTTCGACGAAACGAAACTTAAACAAACATTAAACCGTTTAATCAGCAAGTTTAGTGCAAATAGATGGCAGCACATTAGCAAAGTTGATGACAGCAATTAAAGTAATTTATCGCATTGAGCAAACGCATATACGTCGCCCCTTACAAACGAAACGTATTTGGGTGCACTTCGCGTTTTCCATATACGATAAAAGGTGGAGAGAGGACGGGTCGACCCATGTGGTTAAGAGGATTTTATACGGCTAATTTTACCCCTAATGCCGCATATGTCGTGTTTTAAACGATATATATGACATGATCGTTTCCTATGTTGCGCTTTCGATGTGCTTTTTGCGGCATTACACCGAAATTTGTATTAATTATGCACCCATTTTATTTTCAATGTAATCTCATTCAATTTTTGGCAATAAGGGGATTAGTTGTGGTTTTATACCGCTCGACTGCACTTTTAGAAGTGAGATCTAAATGCGTCATTTTGTGTTAACATTTTAAAATAGCAGTTTGCTGTAGATTTACCCAAATTTAGTAGTAAATCTGCGGAGTGGTTTCCACTTTTCGGCGTCCAATCCATGACGTAAGCAAGATCAGATCAGAGAAATGCATAAGTTCCATTGCCTTCGTGGATTCCTTACGACAACAGACTTGCCGATGCGAAGAATCTTTCCTTCTGCATCAATTGCTTCAATCCCAATCATGCAGTAGAGGATTGTTCAAGTCGGAATTATGAGTTCTTACTCCATAAGTCAGAAAATGCTTCGGAATCACCAGTAGCTGAGTAACAATGTAGCTTGTAACATCAGCCAGGTTATCCTCAGTACTGTGGCTGTCGTGATACAGTAAATATAGAACTTTCAACTGTAGAGCTCTGTTGGGTTCAAGATCCGAACCCAACTTTCTAAGAGAAGATGTAGCTGCCCAATTGAAAGTGTCCATGTCTCCGATTAATGTTTCTCTTTTTGGCATCACGCCACTATTAACAGCCGTTGCAAACTGAAAAACATTGACTCATCCCTATTCGTATAGCAAACGAATTCGGCCGAATGGATTCGTTCGGCCTGCATTGAAGGATGTGTTAGGTATATTTCCTGGTGTGCTATATACTGCGTATACGCCCGCTTGAGAAAGCGGCATGCGCGTTTTACCCAAAAGCTTTTCAGTTCTCCCTTAAGTCTAAGATCTCTAAGTGTACCAAATTTGGTTCCAATCGGTTCAACGGAGGCCTACGATACTTACAGGTCGGAGTGCTCGAAAAAGTCACGTGACCTTAGGCTGCAGTTTGGGACACTTTGTACATCGTTTAGTATAAGAACAGTCACAGGTAGCCACCTACTGCAAAAATTATGTCTTTTTCCTCGCATGGGCAAAATATAATATAATAATAATAATAAATAAATATAATAGCATAATTTATGTACAACTCACAGGCGACCGGTTTTGCAGTGAGCGGTTATCTGCGATGATTGAAGTGACTGTTTTTATTCTAGAAGACGTCTAAATACATTACGTCTTATCGGAAATCCCTACGCAACTCCACTACTTATTTTTTTTATATTTAATTTTAACGTTTCAAGTCTTTGAAGATAAAATGATGATAGTAAATCCGCGTTTTTCCATTTTACACAATCATATTTCTTTTTCTAGGAACGATATCATTATAACTCTTTCGGTGTCTTAAACTAGTATGATATGCTCCTCCAATTATGCGTATATAATACAAAATCACGCATTAATTATCCGCGCAGAGTAAAATTAATCACGCGATATACTTTCTTTTAATTGCGAAAGGACACAAAAATGTTTTTCAGAAGGAATTTTAAAGAAATGGTCTTTTGTTTCCTTTTTTCAGCAGTTTTACTAAATAGCGTGACTTCAGGAATACGATAACGCGTAAAGGAAATATTATTTTTCAAATAATTATTTATTACCCATAGATTTTCAAATGGTGCTTGCAAGATTTAAATAACCATTAACCTTTTATTTTTATTTACTTATTTATTGCCCCTCTCTTGTTCTGGGCCCTCAACAGGCTTGTATCCAATTCCAGAGTGACCCGCATAATGATTTTTTAGAGGTACCCCTGCAGAAGGTCTTAAGTTGTTCTATACTACTCCGCTATTTACCTTACGAATTAGGAAAACTGGAGGAAAACCTAATTCGCAGTATCCGGCAGAATGCTCGAAACTAGTCTAAGTTAATTCCCATCTGCCACAGATAAAAAATTCGTACCTCAGCCCAGGTTCGAACACCCGACCTTCCGGCTAGTAACCGTTTAGCCGAAATTGAGAGTATACACCGACAGACCGACATCATTCGGATTCTTAGTGCTTCAAAACGTGCATTTCCGCCAAAAATAGTAAGGGGGGAGGGGTCATTTTTTACCCATACTATCTAGTTCCCCTTTACAAACGGGAAGCTGTAGAAAAAGAGATGCAGAGGATGTTAGATCACGAGATAATCAAACGATAACTGCAGATTCACCATCTTCGAACCCTAAAATAGTAATGCGAGAAGGCTCAACCAAATAACAAAAGAGGATCGAAACGCACCTCCAGCACTGGAAGAGACGTTAGAATATGTAAAAATCCAAATCAGTTCATTAGATGTTACCGCACTTCATGTAAATTCTAAAAAATACACAGCGTTTTTTATGAATAATCACAGTTATCATTTTAAAATAATACCATTTGGCCTAAACATTTCAGTAACCGTATTTAAGAGATGTTTAGATTGTTCGTTCTGGACTGTCAAGTACTACCTATCGTTTGCTACCATTTTGTACCCAAACGTACAACAAAACATAAAGACAAAGAGAATGTTTCACCCTAGGTTTCACCAATCACCAGTAGAACTACGAATCCGAAGTTTATTTCATAAAATTTGTAACTGATGCCGTTATACAGGGTATAATAACTAAACCTCTCGCCAGGAAAGATTGCCGGTCAGAGAAGACCTGATGCCGATCTACAATCTGTGTTTTTCTAAAGATGTGAGCGACTTCCTGGATAGGGTCGTGCCAATGTTGAACGAAAAATTGGCACGATCCTATTCCGGAAGTCGCTCGCATCTTAAAAAAACATAGATTGTAAATTGACACAAGGTGTGCTGTGACCGGCAATCTTTCCTGGCGAGAGTTATATGTTACATGGAAAAATATGTACTTTCCATATCTGCAATAAGTTGGTTACACCACTGGAATATAGCACGGCACTAGTGCTTAGAACAAACTATTGTAGCGAACATTCCAGAAAACTCGATAAACATCGAGGCGCCATGATAGAGAACGAAGGCGAATGTGATGTAATCTTTCCAGGAAATATGACGTGTTTTGTTATATAACATTCAAACAGACTCGCTAACACTCGAGAACATTCGGGTTTACTATACAGGGTGTCAATTTTAAAACCTGAAGTCGGCCATGTTTTCAAAACTAAAAAAGATATTGAAAATCGCGCAAAACCGTTTCGGGAGTATCGACGGGAGACCAGAATGACGTTATGAGTGACAACCCCCCACTACCTCTTAACCCTTAAAAAAGAAAGCAACCAAGATTGCTTAATGAAGCAGCTCAGGTTGAAGTTCTTGGCCAATTTGCCATAAATCCCTCAATGTCAACATTAGTTTTTTTTTGTTAATTATAAAATTTTTGTTAAATTGTCTTAATGAATATTGAATTTTTTGGTACCACTGGAAAGCATTTTTTAGTAGCTTTCCAAAGATGTGTCACAAGTATATGGTTGCCATTTAGGATTTTTGAAGAGGGGGGGGGGTTAAGGGGATAGGGGGTTGTCACTCATAACGTCATTCTGGTTCCCCCTCGATACCCCCGAAACGGTTTTGTGCGATTTTCAATATCTTCTTTAGTTTGGAAAATATGGCCGACTAAGTTTTAAAATTGACCCCCAGTATAAGCAAATCGAATTGGGTTTCAAGACAGTCCCAACTTCGACGCGCTTGTGTTGTGTTCTAAGTTTATATCGCAAGCACCTTTCCGGAGGCAGATTCTGGAAAAAAAACTATTTCAGCAAATGGACAGAAGTATATGCGCTACCAAATCAAGAAGCGACAACTGTGGCAGACGTTCTGGTAAAATAACTTTGTAGCAGGGACAAAATTTCGAGTCAACGCTATTCTAAAGCCTGTGCCACTACCTATACTAACTATTGGGCATTCGCAAGACCAGAATCGCTGCTTTACGCCCACAGTCAAACGAAATGGTAGAACACATGAATAGGACAATGGGAACGTACAAAAGTTCTGTCTAATCATCAGCGTGATTGAAATATCAGTATATGCATTAATTGTTCCTTGGTCTGTTGTTGTGTGTTGCCTATTCTACAAGAATACAAGATGCATGAGGGGGTCGTCGTGCAGGTACCACCATCAAGTTCGCGTTATAGCACAAGGACTTGGGGCTGTGTCCCCGCTACAAGCATCGTCCGTGTTGCGAAAAACAACTTTTTTAAATGAAGTACCTATAGTGTAACGAACATTCCAGAAATCTCGATATACATTGAGGCGCCATCATAAAGAACGAAGGCGGATGTGTCGTAATCTTTCCCGGAAATATGACATGTTTTGTTCTATAACATTCGAGCAGACTCGCGAACATTCGAGAGCACTCTGGTTTATCATATAAGAAAATCGAATTGCGTTTCAAGACAGTTTCAGTTTCGACGCACTTGTATTATGTTATAATTTGTAAGTGATAAATAATAATTACTGTTATAAATTAATCCAATTTAAGACTGTTACAAATTTATTGTTAGTTAATTGTAAATAAAATATAATTTAACTATTTTTAAAGCATGGCGACGGTAATTGTGCTCTAAGATTTCTTTCGATAATCTTTTATGGTAAAGGAATTATGATCTGAGAGGTCTAAGATGCTACACGACCCCAAATCAGGATCTAAAATTTTAAAAAAGCTCTGTTCCCTACTCCCTACATTCCTTCTTAAGGATTTATTCGGCTGAAAATCAACAGAGAACTTAAAAATATCAATCCTGTTAGAAAAAGTTCACCTTTCAGACTTGAGAAGGAATTTTTGGGTACAAAAATGTAGCACATTTTGGAAGAAAATCGTACCTTGAAAACTACTAGTAGGTAATAATAATAACATATTATAAAATAAAGACCATAAATACAAAAAATACATATTTGAATGTTCTGTAGCATATAGTCTAGAAATCCCATCAAAGCTTCACTACAGCCGTCGTCCCAACAGTTTCAACAGGGGGGCAGTATAGCGAATATTCTAGAAATCCCGATAGATATCGAGACGCATTGAAAGATTAGTCATCGGTGATACAAAAAAAGGTAAGGCGGATGTAACGCATTTTTTCCTGGAAATATGACGTGTTTGTTCTAGAACATTTGGAAGCGTTCGGTAGCACTCGAGAACATTCTATAAAGATTGTTGTTTGCTATATGGGCAAATTGAATTATGAAATATTAAGCTCTCGCTCGTGTTAAATTCATTGCAAGACTGTTATAAATGTATTAAACACATACATACATGTTATAAATGTATTAAATACATAAATCAATAATTGGTGTTTCCCTTCCCCAAAATATAAATTAAAGACTCAAATTTGATATAGTGCATCACACTATTGGTCGCAACGGGATTGTACATTTTTCCATAGATGTGTTTTAATAGTTTGTTTTATTTAGCATAGTCGACATAAAGAAAAACATACATGACAGAGGTATATATGAACATAGGAAGTGGCGTTAGTTAGGCCATAGATTAATAATTGGTTCTTTTAATCTATGGTTAGGCTAATGTTGGGCTATCCCTACCATACTAAAAAACCTTGCTAGTCGGTCTAAGTTGAGGAATAATTGCAACAGTAATCATAGATAAACCCCTGCATTCATTCAAATGAAAATTATAGTTAAATTGCCATGAATTTAGGGTCATATCTTCAATTAATGATTTTCACGTAATTTTCAAAGCTGCATGCACACAATAACGATAAACGGAATCCTTTGACTAACAAAACCAAACGTTTAATATTAAATTTCTGAACTTGCTGCCATATGCACATATATGAAGATAATTCGGTAACAGTTACTCATTATCGGTTGGAAAGTACTTTCGGTATCGATCTAATTGAATATCTGCCATTGTAAATTAGTTTTGTTCGCAATCTCAACCGATAAAATAAAATAAATACGGAATACTAATTTACATTTAATCCCACCTTCAACGCAAATATTTTCATACCTCGTTAACGCCAACCTACCATTAGCCTTATTTAAATATATGGAATAAAACTTTTTCGGTCCTTTTTGATATTAATTGAGATTCATTTGGAAGTGAAACTTCAGATAATCGACGAATTTAATTCGATGAAAGCATGTAAATTTAACGTAACGATTTTATTGCTTAAAATAGCATAATACCTTTCATCAAATCACATATTCAAATTTCTGAGTCCGATTTCATGCTAAAGTTGCTTTAAAGCATACAGACCGTTTAATACGCATTATATGTGATAATGAAATGCAAATTGCAGCTCATCTAAGCGGCATTGCTGAAAACAGCGTACTCTTGATGAAGGGTAATCTAATTACAGTTAACAATGAACGTTGGCGCTCGCTTCAAGTCTGAATTTCAGCGTGCGAGGCGTTTTCACAAGATGTTTCCAAAAATTGCTACAACTTTAATAAAAAAAAATCGAATCTTTCATTTAGCAATTCGAAATGGGAGGAAAATACTAATTGCGACTTTCCCAAATAAATATCCCATAAGGCGGAAGGTTTGGTAAATGGAAGAAATTTGTAATTCCATGACAAATGCTGTGTGTAAATGTAACCTTCCATAGTATGATAAAATGACGGCATCCATAATCCCATCTGAGTGTTCGTCATCTTATTGGAAAGACAAACAGCAAGTCTGACGAGCGATGAGCAAGGCGAGGACGAGGATTGTAAATTGGGCCTGTAAACACATTCTAACATGATCAGCACTACATTAGGTCCGGGCGTCTCTGTTACGCTGCTAAACTAACCGGAAGGCGCCCTATACTTTTCTCTCTCAGTCGGTACTTCCGTTTCAGGCCGTGTCTTTGTCATCTATTCCCTTCCAATTTTATACCAAAATTTTGTATCTCGCTTCTAGTATTTCACAGGCTCTTCTCTACTTTTACGTTTACGATCGCATGCATTTATCTCGCTTCAGAGTTCTCTTCTATGAGTTGCTCTGCAATTAGCTAACTCAATTTTAGAGATCCCTTTCTCTGGATCTGTTCACAATGTGTTGTGAATGCCGTGTTTCCGAAAGTTTCTAGTTTTGCCATTACGAAAGAGAAATTTAATTAGCTGGGATATCACAATAGAAATTGCGAAATAATAATGCGAACTTAAAACTTTTGGAAGGAACGTCGACATTAAATTAAAACGTTTTCCGAACAAGAGAACCTCGTAAATCTTATACAAAAAGTGAAACTTCCCAGCAAAGAAATATTGGCAAATGTCAATATTCCCATAGATATGCTCCCGACGCGTAAACAGCTACACGCGAATTCCTTGAAATGGATCATGTTTTCAGCACCAAAATAGTATTTTCGGAAGACGTTTAGGAAATCAATCTAAGTTTTTATCCAAACGCCTTTCGTTTTTTTAGTTTAATTCGTTAAGGTGGAATGAACACATGCACATAATTAGTTTGTATTTCAACATACCCTACAAAATATAAGACTGCGATAATTGTTTATTTCTACAAAATACGAGTAGGTACTTGCCAAGATTTATTATTTATCAATAATAAAGCTCAAGTTTGTTCTCGATGATTGATGATAGATTGAAGATCGACTGAAGGGGTGCTGTGACCGGCAATCTTTCCTGGCGACAGTACAAAACATACTGGACCCAGCGGACAAGCGTTCAGATGAGGAGTACAAAGAACTCCTTCTTTTGCAGGTCAGGCTACTGAATATAAGGAAATCTTTACTTCAAAAGGAAGGAAAGAAGTGACAAAAAGAAAAAAAGGCATCTGGCTCAGAAGGAGTGCTGTAGGTCCTGAGTCAGGTGCCAAGGTGCCTTTAAATGAGTGGCACGTGTTTGCTAGTCGATTGACAAAAACTGCACTTCATCTCAGAGACGGGCCTAGACAAAAAAATCGGGGGGGCAGACATGACATTTTGCCAACTCAACTGTAAAAATTTCCAACTCAAACGGGTAGTATCTATTAAGTATTAAGTGGTATTTCCAAGTCTAATAAATCATGTAGAAAATGTAAGATATCAGTATACGGTCTCTAATACTAATTAAAAGCATTACCAAAATACCAACCTTGTGTTGAAGAAGAAGGAAGCGACTTTCCTATTAAAGAGTCCTTTTTTATAGATTTTGCCGCAATTTCTCATTCCTTCAATAGTCGACTTATCACATTTACGATTTACCTACTTTCGCGGCATTCGCCAACTAGTAATGAAAATTACCAACTCTTGTCAAAATTGCCAACTAGTTAAGTATTGGAGGGGCAGCCTGCCCCCCCCCCCTTGCCCCCCCATAGGTCCGTCGCTGCTTCATCTTTCGTTTTCGCGTAAGTGAAATTCTAATCAGCAGTGCATTATAATGTAACTAGGCTACTATTTATTGATTGACAATTTCCTTTGTTTTAATTAAAAATTGAAATTGCAAACAGGGAATATAAAAAAAATAAATTGCTCCGGTAACTAGCCAATCAGTTATTATTATTATTATTATAAAATTAAATTGTTGTCCGAAAACAAGAAAAGGAAAAGTTAAATCTGCCCTAGCGATCATTTCAAACTTTGGCGCCTACTACTCAGGCCATTATAATATTTTGACGTTTGAAGAGAATAGGTAGGTAGTATATTATATTCTAAAGAGTTAATAAAGTAATACTTTTTATAATTTAACCTCGTACAGAAATTACATTCCAATTACAGGACATATACACGTTAATTACCTAGTAAGTGCACACAAAGTAAATTAAATTGAATTAAATAAACCGCCGGCATTTTTTTAGACGAATAGATAACGTTTAAAGGGACATTTTGATGTCCGTTCAAAGTTTAATAACAATGGAAAAATTAGTTTGTGCATTGGAATTTGGCTTCTTGTTTCTGTTCATGAACATTAAAAACTCGAGTACATTTTTGAGATTGTGGTCGAGATAAAATTCACCATCCGGAAATTTCAAAACAACGAGAGATAATTAATTGTACGAGGGCGAGCACAATGAAACGGTCTCGCCCTGACAGCGATCCAGTTTTCGCATTTTCTTGAAAAACCTTTTCGAGGTAGAACTGCATTTTATAGAAGCTTAGTGAAACATCAGTTCCATCCGGTTATTTTAAATATTTTTTTGAATTGTTTAAAATATTGGTGGGTTATCCTTAAGGATTTGCATTGAAATTTGAATTAACTTAATCACAAGATACTTAAAAGAATCTAGCAGGGGACATGAATTGCATTTATTGACAACTGAATCCATACCAAGGAACTGTGGGTATTTTGTCCTTATTGGGAATTTGATTTTCATTTTAGCAATGCTTTCTTTTGGAATAGATTCCATTTTTATACAGCCGTAAATGGCGTGTAAAATATTGCTGTGTAAACAACATCAGGTACCCGTTATTTAGGCTGAAATAATACCGAAGAAGGTAACGATCCAAACTGTATGTGCATTTCAATTATTTTTAACGTTAAAATGTTTTAATTGGAGATTCGACACAAGATTCAATCATACTCTGTTTGAAAATCGCAGATACGATCGGAGATTTTGGATTATTAACACATTAATGTAATTAAAACTTCGTTTAATTAATTTGTTCATCGACCGCTTGTTGGTGCTGCGTGGTCTTTGTTTTTATGACCCTGAGCGCCTATTTTTCTTTCAGCTCACTTCATTGATTGATTTCAGATAAACTTGTTTGATCTATAAATGGTCAGTTTTGTGTTTCATCGAGCTCAAATTACGACCTAAATATGAGTTTTCATGTTTAAATGTTTTTATCTTGTACCCGAAATTACATGAAGTGTTAATTGACAATTTGTTAATAATTCATTGGAGTTTGGAGGCGGTTACGGCTGCTGAATTTCTAAATTCTAATTAAATTTCAATATCGAGATTTTCGTTGTGGTGGAGGCTGGACGTGCCCTAGAAAAATTATAATTATTTATGTTAACGAACGAAGTAGTTCCTATTCTCAGAGAAAGAAGACGGTCTGCTACGTGTTACTCGTATGGATGATGTCACCCTGCCGCAGTGTTGTCAGAAAGATGTGATGGATGCATGGATGGAAGACTCCGGGAAACCGCTTGTGAGTGACCCAATTATACCATGGGTCGAAGAATTTTGATAAGCAAAGAAATGCAGGAGGGGCATATGAGAAAGTCATCGGATATTTCAGTAAAGTCTTCTCTAAACGGGAACGTAATTACTGTGTCAATTAATTGTTAAATAATTGTAAATAAATAGACGACGTAATTAAATTTACAATAAAATAGTAAACGATTCGAAACCAAAAAATATCAAATTAAAGCTTTTTTAACTTTCCTCTCGAGTGGGACCGCAGGGTCCTAAGAAAGAGGCTCATAAGACGTATTCGCCTCTATTGCTTTGATGTCTAAAGGTTACTTCCGTCTACAATTCAGTTCAGGGCACCTGTTTCACATAAGGGTAATGGTGGTCCAGTGTTTCGTTTTTTTTTAATGTTTTTCTGACAGCTAGCCGCACTCTAATAGTTAATAAGTGCACAAAACACTGTATGAGAAGAAGCAGAAACTAATATATTTATCCTATAACCAAGTAACAACTATTACAGTACTATTACCTGTCATAAAAAACAATAGGTATTTACGTCAAAGTTGGGGGTGAAAACTACTGACGAGGAAATCTTATAGTACGAGGCTCCATGGGGCCGAGTATTATAATGTCCGAGTCCAGTAATGTAGTTTTACTGACGCGTTTTGTATTAAACTTTATTCGATACCGTATTTTAAAATAAAATTTCAGTTTTCGGATTAATGTCAATCTGTCACTTGTGACAGGTGTCATTACAGACATTTAGCAGCGGTTAGTAAAGTGACAAGGTGCGGCCGGTAAAGTGACATGCAGCAGGAAAAGTAGTGTGGTCTGCCTCTCTCATGAAAACTAAAATTTGCTGGCATAAAGTAGGCATGAACATGACCGTTGAATGACGATTTTGGGTAAAAGTAAATATTGGGACGTACGAGGGTGGTAAACGTGTAAATCATAGAAAAAAATCATGAATCGTGGGTATCTTTTCGTCAATTGACCCGGGTCGATAGTTATTTATATAAAAGTCAAGAAAATGACACATTACTGGTGAGGGAATATTGAAGTGCGAGGCCCCAGCCGAGTACTTTAATATCCGAGTCAAGTAACGTCATTTTACTGACGAGTTTTGTATTAAATTTCAATTCAATTTTCATATAGAACTTTTGATTAATGCCAATCTATCAATGATGACAGGAGTCATTATAGACATTTAGCAATGTGACAGGTGCGGCAGGAAAAGTGACAAGTGCGACCGGTAAAGTGACAGGTGGCAGGAAAAGTAGACTGGTCAGCCTCCGTCATAAAACGTCATACGTAGGCATGAAAATGAAGGTTTCATGACCATTTTGGGTAAAATTAGGTATTTGGTACTGTTTTATCGAATCTTCGATATATGCCAATTTCCAACCTGTTTAAACCAAATTAAACCTCAAATATTTTCGACTTTCACCCTGTCAATTGCCAAAAAAGTGTCTAGAGAGGAGTTTCGACCTACCCAATCAGGTGACAAAATGCAGATATTGGCTTCTAAAAAACTATTTACTCGTTTTTATATAGAGATCAGTAGCGCAGAAAGAACTGTTAATTTAGTTATGATTTTGGTATCTTATGGAAAATACAATCTTAATTTAGAACTGGTAGGAAGCGATTGGTGAAGATTTGACATCGCTGTCACTTTTCGTACTTGAGGAACATACGGACGGGCAGAAAAAAACCATCACATATAAGGGTAGTTTTTTGTTTTCGAAAAAATTCTCCTAAATATAGGGTTTATATTTTCAAACAGGGCGAAAAAACTGAATAGCCCCTTTCCTCTTTAAAATTTGCAAATTTGTGTCATATTAACTTCAGAACTGTAGAAAATTTCATGCGTTATAGATTTCCACGGTACTACAGACCCCCGATCGCAACAGTTTTCTTTTCAAGTTTTATTCACAATAGCTTTAAATACGTTCTAGTTGAGAGGGTTTTCACAAGAACCGACTCTAGATTCCAAGGGGAAGGTGGTAAACACTGTGAAGCTTTTAGCGTTTGTCGGAAATAAAAGGATTACTCAGAAAGAAGGATATTCGTCTAACAACCAACATAAGCTTAAAATGCGTAAATCAACTTACCAGTTAGGTCCGGGAGTCTTTGATAAAACATCCCCGTCCGCGCGAGCCACTCCAACTGCATTTGCTGCAATTGACTGGGACTATGGTGATTGATGGGAATTTGAAGCTTTTGAACCATCGAACCGTCCAAAGTGTGAAAGGCTGAACTTTGCACATGATGCTGACTTTGGTAACCGTACAGTCCACCATTTGGATAAATGTGATTTAAAAGTCCCGGCCTTGGTACAAACGAGGTGGGGGGAATTTCTTCGCTTCCCGGCGAAATTGGTGGACTTCTACTTCTTGTGGATGATGGTGATATACTTCGAGATGTATCGGGGGTATTCGGACGATCATCATTACGCGATAATAGAGCGTCTATGCAAAAAGATCCCTTACTTTCTTGTAATTTCGTATCCATATTTAAGGGTTTCGATTGATGATAGGAACTATCGGGGTGCGCGTGCAGTATGTGAGCCGCTTCATTTATGTAGTGCGACATTTTCTCCTTACTTCAAATGATTGCTGACAAAATCTACACCTTCACAAATAAAGCGAGTTCTGGTAAAAGCTTATTCGAAAAGTTCAATGAAAAAATTTTAATTGAATGTAAACAAATTGACAGGTATGTAAACATAGCGCAACTTAAAACCACTTTATTTGATACCTGTCATTCGGAACTAACCGGTAACAAAGCTGTTGATAGACTAAACGATTTGAAATGTATTATCCTCATAATATCAAGCATTACAGGAACATTAGACGTATACATTACACATACACCAGATCTGCGCGTAAATTCAAGTCTTTCATTGGATTGAAACTTATAAACCACGCCTTCTACCCTGAAATTAAAAGGGGTTGCCATGCAACCAGGAAATTCCCTTTCAGGCTACTTTAATCCTAAAGGCTAACATTTATTTGTTCTGTTTTTCCTTCAAATTAAGGTGGTAGAATACTTCTCCTTTATGTAGTTATAAAATGAATTAAGTGTGATTTATACTTGAGAATTAATTAATTTTCGTTACATAAGAATTAGGTAATTTGTTATTTAAATTATCACAATCGTCTACATTTCCATTACGAATTTTGCCACTTTGATATTTTGCATTCCTGATGGAATTAAAGCTCACTAAAGACGAGTTTCGCTACATGTACTCTGCACGATGTCATTTATTTCTAATTAATTTTTTTTCTTAGAAATCGCTTCTTTTTTGTTCCCAATTTTTTTTGCTAATTAGTCCCGCCTCTTCATTTCCCAAATCCTTTACGTTTTCCGTTTGCAACTCATTCACATTTCCTTCCAGTGTGCTGCTTATTTCCGGAGCTTTGAAACGAAAGGAACGTAGATTTGCAAAATAATGTGAAAGTACCTACAACTAGCAGCAATAGGGGGTTATAGATGTATGTATTTGAAACTTTGAACCAGCAAAATTGTCACCATCGGCGAACAACTACCTACTTGCTCTAGAAAAGGCTTACATCTTTTTATTGTGGTTTCTGGGTGTTTTTGTTTCAGTTTTTTAGCGCATTTTTGAAAGTTTTTTATTTCAGATTCCATGATAAAGGAAATATTCGGGTGGATATTATTGAGCCCCTGTAAAAAGATATTGACAAGTTCTTGGTTAGCTGCCTGGAAGCAAAGGATGTCATCCGCATAACGATCCCAGAATAAAATGTGGTTTAAAAAAAAGTAGATTTGCTGATAACTTCATTTTCTACGTTATTCATAAACATTTTGGCGGGGAAAGGAGAAAAATTGGAAACCCATAGCCAAACCATCTGTTTGGGAATAGAAGAGGTTATTGAATTTTAAAAATTTTTGTTGGACGGACTTTATACAAACCACCTGGTCGTCAGTTAAATGTGACACGGTTAAGCAAATTGGAGCCAAGATTGACACTCTCAGTGGTAGGGACGCTGGGAAATAAATTTTTAACATCGAAGGAAACCATGGAAAATGGGGTTGGGAGGTTTTTCAGTTTTTCATTTGTAGATGTATAAAGAAGGTAGGGAGTGTTAAAAGTTTCATTTCTGTAAAGTGACCTTTTAAATCATCAATATGATCAATAAATCTGGTTCAATTTTGTGACAAATAGGCACATAATTGATGACTTTTATTTAATTCTAGTTATAGCTGTACTTTGCTGTAAAAATTGTGCAAGACTTAGTAAGTTTAAATTGTTTTTTTTTGTAGTTTAAGACGTGGAAGTTAAGCAACATATGGGTAAAGGAGGAGGTAAAGGATATATTGCATCTATACGAGAATTATTCAATAAAGTGATTCTGGTAAGCAATGGCACACGGGCCAAGTTTGTAGATAAGCAAGCGTTGTAAACAAGTGCATGCGAACATTTCAAAAGGGTGAAATCCTAGTTTATGGAATCAGGAGGATGTTCTTGATATTTGCGTAAATGACATAATTATTGATTTAGGTGAAGATTACTCTAATGAAAGCGACTTTTGTTTTTGGATGATAATAACAAAAATATACAATCAATAATATCAGATTGGCAAATTGTAGGTAGGTACATATTCACACTTATGTAATAATAATGTAAGAGTATAATATCGATTTTCATTAAGTAAAATAAACTCACGCTCACGCTTTTAGTTTCTTACCACCACCACTATGGTAAGAAACAAGCAGGAACAGAATAACATGATTTTATCTGAAATTTTAAACGGAAAATCCGGAAATTTGGATGCTCCAACTTTTATTTTGTTTTATAGATTTTCATAAACTTTTGTAGAGGTCAATACACAGATTACTTTAAGCGTATACGGACTTTTTGTGACGCTTTCGGATAGAGTTATCAACGTTTGTTTATTTCTCCATAAAAATTCAACATTTAAATATAATGTATGTCGATATTCGTTTGAAAATCATTCAAAGGAAAAAAGTAATAGATATTTTTGGTAATAAATTTTGATACATACATACTGGCGATATCACGGCAAATTTTTAGGCAAAATGCATGTCTGTACCTCAGAGGTAAAGTCTACTAAGTCACAAATTCAAAAGTTTACAGAAAACCACATTATAAGAAGCACAAAGGAATAATCTATACATTTGATTACTTTCATCATGAAGAACCATGTTACTTATAACTAGTAAGTTTACATATGTACGATCGAATTTTGAAATTTTATCAAAAATTTTTGTTTTACGGACTTAGTACTGTTTACCTCTAATGAAGTGTTTCGAATGATGGACTTATTATTGTCATGTGTAAACCAATTTTAATACATTTTCGCTCGAAAAGGGGAAGCAAGCATGTTTCATCATATGTACAGGGCGTTTTTTTCCTGTATGAAATCACAACTCAGATTAGAAAAATATCTATTTTTTTTATAAACAACATTATAATACAATAATTTTATTGAAATTAAAAAATATATCAATACTGTTCAACTATTCATCTTCTTCGTTGTTGTAAGAAAGAAATGGTCATCATTTTGTAGAAAATGTCCTCCATAAACGATAAGAAACAAGTATACATTTTTTGAGGATTAAAGCAGATTTTTATAAGACACTTAAATTGAAAAATGACAGCCATAAATGGGATATTATAAAAATAATAAATAAACAAGTATAAATTGTGCACAACCCTTCTGCAGATAAAACACATTTTTGTTTAACATATATAGCTTAGTAAATGGTTGGGTTATAAGGGGAGGAGGCTCTCTACACATAAACATTTAAAGACCGCCTGGCATGCATTCAAAATCCTCCGACACTCCATTCTGCAGATATTTGCACTGAAAGCTTCGACATCGCCAATAGATATGTCTCGTCCGCTCGATTCATTTTGCCTTTGTGAGTACTTTCCTCCGACAAACCGCTTTCTAGATATTCGCTCTTAAAGGTTTGATATCACCAATGGATATATTTCTTCTAAACGTCCCATTCGCCCTTTGTGAGTAGTACCTACGACCTACCCTCGTTCTACAATCCGTTCTGGAGATAAAAGGGAAAATATCCGATCACGATAAGAGGCCGAGGAAGAGGACTCTGGTCCGTAAAAAATAATTCCCTTCGTTGAGAGCTTTCTTTAGAGCAGTATTTCTCAACCTGTTTTTACTGGTGGCCTACTTGTGAATGATGTTTATCTCTGTGGCCTCCCTCCGCGTTAGACCCGGGGGTATGGAATCCCCCCCTGGAGAGGGGGGTCATACCCCGAGAAATTTTTGAAGTTTTAGTAGCTTTATACATGTTTTAAAACTCATTTATGTCTTTCCCAGACCGCACAAAAATGTACAGAATATAGGTCATTAAATGTGGCATTTCAATATTGTAACATTTTAGATTAGATTAAAATTAATTTGTTATTTTTTAGTTATCAAGAAACCATTTTCAAGCTCATTTAGTTTTGACGCTGATTTAAAAAAAAATGCGTCTTTGAAAGTTGTAGAAAAAGTAATCTCTACAGAAAAAGAATCCTAGTAGGCAGTAAAGGGGTGGTAGTCTTGCACGAACTTATAAATTTATAAGTTCGTGTAGTCGTGTTAGAAAAAAATAACAAACATTTTCCGGTATCGTTTCTATCAATTGCATTGTGCGTTTGCCATTTATAAACAATTAAAGTTGTGATTAGGATTTATTGCTTTCTAGGAAAGGTACAAGCTGTGATATCACAAACAAGTATAATGGGTTATTGTGGTATAATTTTTGTAATAATATATAATTTATTACCCATAAAACAAAATAAAAACTCTATACAAATAATGGAATAAAAACAGGGAAAGGGAATGCATTCAGTGCCGAGAGACCCTGTTCTTTCATACTGTACTGACCATTTTTGGTAAATTTATTTCATTTAAATATTTCAGTAAGATAGATGAATTTTCGTGGCCCACTGAAAAGTTTCCGTGGCCTACCAATATTCTGTCTTCCTTTGTGGCCCCCAGAAATACGTCCTGGCCCCCGTTGAAAAACACTGCCTTAGAGTACCATGAAGGGTATTATCAGTTCCACTCCTCCCCGTCCCTCAACCCCCCTCTTATGATAAGGCGGACAGAAAGAAAGGCAGTAGTTGGTAGAAAACAGTTCCTTTCCTTACACCATGAAATTAGTTAAATTACACCATGAAATATAAAACTATTTTATTTTTTATTTTTTTGTAATTATTTTATTTACAATGGACCCTTTACAAGCAAATTGTTATTTTCTACAACTTGATTTTATCAAATTTTTAAGAACAACTGTTTTCGATTTACTATTACTACCTACAACGGAACATAACAGGTTTCTCCTACAAAAGGGAAAAGTTCCTATTTTCGCTGCCGATGATTTAATGCCTAACTAAGATTTCAATCGAATTTAATGTATCTATTTCAATTTTTGAAAGGGCAGCAAATCCTATGCGGTGCGCTGTTCAAATTTGGTTCGATTCAACTCTGTCGTAAAATGAAATTTTCCGTTGAGTAAGAAAATGCTCGTCAAGTAAGGACCGTAAATAAATGTGGAAATTTAACTTTATGACTAAGATTAAAAAAATTCAGGATAATCATAGTGATTTGTTTGCTGTTTTGAACTTGCATGTTTTAATATATTTTCGATTAAGCCAGTGGTGTACCACGTAAATTTTTTTCTTTTTTGTGTGTCCGTATCCTATTTCCTTTCTGTAAAGCTCACTCTCTAATCTTTCCATCTGACAGCACAATAGGTAGGTACAACCCCTAAAATTTAATTGACATTGTGATCTCAGGCAGAGAAAGTGATTAAGTGACACATCGGGGATTGTGACTTTTCCTATCTCATGAGCTAAATCTTCTTCAATAAGTAGGCAAGTACATTTTTGAAATTTAAAACTCTCAGATGGGTGGGCGGATGTGCAAAATAATAGTAAAGTAAATTTTTTCTGAAACTAGAAACAACGACTTTCGTGTTTAAAACGGGTGAAGAAAATGCGATTTTTCTCTCTAGTGAGGAAGTAAAAAACCATTGCTGATGCGTTAATTAATAGACCCGTGTCTAGATTGCTGTGTTTCAAACTTCATTGCTGCGACAATTTTCAATTTTCATTAGAAAAAAATATGTGTAAAACTTGAGAAGAAAGTGTTTTTCAACTCTCGTTCATTTGACACACTTGCCACGCTCGTGTGTCAAACTTTGAACTCAAGTTGAAAAACTCCACTTTCTTCTTTAGTTGTACAAATAACTATTACCTAGTAGAAAAGTATAATCATTGACTAGTTACAAATTCATGTCGGTCACAAAAGGATTACAATTATTGACCCATCTTTTGGTATACACGTAAAGTGTGTCCCACTGTACATTTTTTTTTGGGATGTGATCCGGATGGTCCACACATAAAAGAAAAACAATATCAGTATGCATCTTCTGACACTGTAAACACACTTTTAAAATAATTTTGTATTCAAGCGTTTGTTTTTAGAACGTGACTGATAAAATATAATGTTATTTATTTCGACAAAGGATCGAGACTCTAGCTAACCGCAATATTTCTCCTGAAGTGGGTGGTTAAAAATAATATTGTAGTGTAAATACCCAATAATGTTATCGATGGCTAATGTCACTCACATTCTACAATGTGTAGATGAATACCTACTCATTGTTCTGCCCAGTGAACCACATACCTAATCAATTAAAAACGATACATTTTTATGCAAGGAAACCTTCATAAAATGAACGTAACTTCTAAACAGCTAGGGAGCCTATTTAGCATAATCAATCAAAGAAGTATCCATTTTAATGGCTGGAAAATGTGCACAAGTGCTGAGAGAAATCCTTATAGTGAAAGATTTAAGTATTTGTACCAGTTTCCCAAAATAATAAGAATCAGTCGACTTAACATGGTCCCTGGGTAGGTCTATATAAATTAAACAAGGTATTGTTGCATTTAGATGACTATTTCGTAAATCGTAATGAAAACGGAAGTGTTTTCTGTATTGTAATGAACATTCCTTTGCACGCATACACCTCGCTAATTTGTTAAGTAACATAAATAGTACATGCAATTACGATACCCCAACTTAAAAACTATTCAACATATAACAGGTAATATACACCTACCCGCATTTGTGCGATAAATTGTCGTATAACTAATCAATTTTAATTATAATAACGGCAGCGTGTTTATCGAATATTATTATTATTACACCAAACAATAAATTGACATCAATTTTCCCAGAATATATTCTGGAGTGTCGGTAAATTAGTCTATTAAATAATTTTAATGTGACAGATGGATAACTAGGATTGTCAACAGTAGATCATATGCTACTGTGCACATAAAGTGGACCTATTGGTACTTTTCAATTTCACCCTCTAAACGTTCGCAATACTTGAGCGATCGACTGCTTATATATCGATAGTTGATATGGTACTCACGTTTTCATTTACCTACCCGATTATTTTAATCTAAACACTTTTGATTTGAAATTAGGGAAAGGTAAGGAGCATGGCATTTTAATAATGTTCCCCAATAGTTAATGCGTGATATTCCCTGCGCCATCAATCATAAACTGCGTGTAAGTGAAGGGTAGCATATCATTTATATAGACGCAGTAAATGCTATAAATCAACTTTTAAAACGACCGCAGAAGAAGAACTGTAGGAAAGGTGGACGCGCGCGGTTGCTCGCCATCTCCAATTGAGCGCCCAAAGCAGCCATTTGTTTAACTGCCTAACTCCATACCGGCGCACTACACTTTTAATTAACAGAGCTAAATCGTTTAATGTGTCCCCAGACATTACTTTAATCTGGTGCTAATTATTACATCCCTTCCACTGTGTTCTCCCCTTATCGCCGGTTTTGAGGCTGCCCTATTTTAATCGTCCTCTTATTACTATCGTATTCGACCTACCATTTAATGTAGGTATACCGTTTCATAGTTGGGAATTGAATTTCGACGTGTTCAATTTATGATCCTCCTGCATTAATTATAGCATAGCGATACGTGTATTGTATTGAACTTTTTATGAAAATCAATAACAACGTGAACACTTTAAACGCAACCCCCAACAAACAGTTTCAACCCCTTAACCACCATGTTATTTTTATTATTTGTATGGATCGTTGAAGAAAATACGACGCTTTATTTCTACTAAATAAGCAACCTTAAAACTGGAATACAAAGTTAATCCAGTTGATTCATCACCAGCGCAAGTTCCTTCCATCTGTTCGTCCGTCCGTTCCACCGTTCGCACGATAATGAATTCAAAAACGTTTTGACATCGTTAAACTTTAATTTTGGTACAAAAGATGACTATTAAGCGCATGTTACCCCGTAGGCCGTAGTCGTATCAAAAAAACCTATTTTATACCCATGGCAATAAAAACCGACTAAAACTGATTAAGAATCAATATATATTTCATTTATTCATGAAAATACATGAAACTTAAAACAGATTCTATACAAAAATATTAATAAAAATGTGAATAACGAGTTATAAAAAATAAAAAAAACACTTTCTCTTATTTTAAGCTTTGGTAAAATAAGGCACATTCTGTGAAACATCATAATCTTCTTAAAAATCACTGGCTAATCGTCAAGTTGGAAGTCCTTGTCGGCATCACTGTCATCGAAGGGGTTGCTGTCTTTATTTTTTATTAAGCCGGTTAAGTTTGGACTGAGACCTCTTCCACAGTCACATAATTTATTTAGGGACTTTATCAAAAAAATTCAATTTTTGATTGACCCCTCTAAACAAATTATACCTCTGGGTAACCAAAACTATACATTTTCCACTGATAACCACACATTCCATAAGAAAATTTCAGAGAAAAACCAAGCCAAAACGCCAATTTGTAAAAAAAGTTCTTTTCCGAACCCAAGTGTGCCATGATGAAACAAAAGATGTTCAATTCTCACAATTAACAGTACAGTGTCGGCAGTGTATGATTGTTTTTCTACTCAGTGTTGCGAAAAATTTCCAAACTGAAGCAGGAATGGTTGATATAGTCTTTATCGAGGGGTATTTCACTGGGGAATTTTGGTGTACACGTGCGGGGAATTACAGGGAATTGCAGAAGGAATTGTGGGAATTGAGAGGAATTAAGGGGAATCGAAGGGAATTGAGGGGAATTGAAGGGAATTGAAAGGCATTAGATGAATTAAAAAGGAATTGAGGGGGGCATTGAATGGAATTGAGGATCGTGATCATGTGCCGCGCATGCCCAGTAACAATCAGCTGTTTAACGGTCGAAACTATAATGTAGCGTTAGTGCTAACAGTATGGACAGTGTTGAAATGTGCTTCTTGTAAATAGAATTATAAATTACAGTGTGTACTCTCGGATACTACAAAGGTGAGTTAATTGTGGTTAAATGATGAAATTGTGAAAGCGGCGTTTACTGAGAGCTTCTACGAGTTTCCCCATGACTATCCACGGTTCATTTAGACATATCGGTCCAGATGGCTGGGCCTGGATTGAATGGATAGAAAAGGAAACAAAAACAAATATTCCAGTATATTTAAAAAACTTATATACTAAAGAATTAAAATCAATTAGGTAATCTGATAATGATCATGGAAGAAGGTTTAAATTGTGCCTACAGTGATATTCACGCAATAGGAATAAATATGGATAAAGATGTAGCGAATCATTTAGTTTAGATCAACCGGCTTTATGGCTCAGTGGTAGAGCGTTGGGCTATAAATCCGGAGGTAGGGTGTTCGAACCTGGGTTGAGGTGAATTTTTCATCTGTGGCGGAGATACAAATTACCTTAGACCAGTTTCGAGCATTCTACCGGCTACTCCGAATTAGGTTTTCCTGCAGTTTTCCTAATTCGTAAGGTAAATACCGGAGTAGTATACACCAACTTAAGACCTTCTGCAGAGGCGCCTCTAAAACCATTATGCGGGTCACTCTGTAATTGGGTGCAAGCCTGTTGATGGCCCAGAACAAGAGAGGGATAATAAATAAATAAATAAACAAATCTCAACATTTGTACTGACAGGGTAGATCAAGATGTAGATTCTATTGAAAAGCATGATCAGGAAGAATGCGAAGAACAACTGCCAGTAACCAATCGAGAAGAACAATTCAAAAATTGGATTGGGATTTTCTGTTAGAGAATGAAGCAAACGATAAAAATCATGTTGAAAGAGAGATAGACTTAAAGGATTACTCCTCTCGAAATGTTAACTTATCATGCGACGGGGCTTATCTACAGGTTGTTTTACCAAATCAAAATTTAATAGTCATAAAGAAATCGTCTTTTTGTTGGCTTCTTGACGAAAATAATGGAAAGATTAGCAACGATAGACTAAAAAGGTTTTACTCAAATAAAAGAAGCACGTCGACTGAAAAATGCTCATCAAAGAAAAAAGGAAAAGTTGCGAAAACTACTAGTGAAAGAGAATATGAAAACGAAGTAATATTGGATGATTCTACCGTTGAAGATATACAGAGTGGCCCAACGAGAAGTATACAGAGGGCTTTTAGGGTATTAAATTTAGAAATTTCGAAAAATCCTCGAACACGTCAATTTTGTATTCGAGGGGGACAACTTTTGGAATACAAACCACGAACCCAAGTCTTCACCCCTCTACGTAGAGAGCTTAACCCCTAAAATTTTAAATGGAATCCTATGGCAAATGGCACATTTTTTGAAAGCCAATTTAATCGTGATTACTAATCTGCTTTGCTTTTTAAATTCTATTGATTCGTTTCGGAGATATTCGCATTTGAAATGGTTTTTTCCCCTGATTTAAGTCCTTTAGATTACTTCTTGTGGAGATATTTAAAGAATAAAGTTTACGCTACTCCGCCCGGAACATTACAAGGGTTGCGAGCACGTATAACCATAGTGTAAGAATAGAATACACTATGGTATAACTCAACAATTTCGAGCGATTACCCCTGAAATCTTGCAACATGTACGGCAGCGTTTTGAAGCAAATCTTTATTATTGCATGGAAGCAGGCGGAAGGCAATTCGAGCATTTATTGAAATAAATGTTGTATTTAAAGTTATTTGTTATTTTTTGCACAATTCAAACCTTGTATTAAAATTTAAAAATTTTAATACAAGGTGACTTGGATCGCATTTGTTTTGGTTTTTTTAGAAACCATTTCAAATGCGAATATCTCCGAAACGAATCAATAGAATTTAAAAAGCAAAGCAGATTAGTAATCACGATTAAATTGGCTTTCAAATAATGTGCCATTTGCCATAGGATTCCATTTAAAATTTTAGGGGTTAAGCACCCTACGTAGAGGGGTGAAGACTTGGGTTCGTGATTTGTATTCCAAAAGTTGTACCCCTCGAATACAAAATTGCGTGTTCGAGGATTTTTCGAAATTTCTAAATTTAATACCCTAAAAGCCCTCTGTATACTTCTGGTTGGGCCACTCTGTATATCAAGAGCAATGGTAATTGGCAATTGGTAATACCTGAAGGAAAATTAAGGTATTAACCCATCCTATTGCTACTATTTACATTTCACTATCAGCTCGTGTTTAGGGAAAATTTTTGGGGAAAATAAAGCACAAAACACGAATGGGAATTGGAGGGAATTGAGAGGCATTGAAGGGAATTATGGAAAATCAGAGGGAATTGAAGGGAATTGAAAGGGAATTAAGGAAATGAATAGGACTTATAGAGAATTTAAAAGGAATTAGAGGG
Source organism: Photinus pyralis (assembly GCF_008802855.1). NCBI lineage: Eukaryota > Metazoa > Arthropoda > Insecta > Coleoptera > Lampyridae > Photinus > Photinus pyralis. Next base: position 29,278,356 of record NW_022170249.1, read on the forward strand.
AATTGAAAGGAATTAACGGAAAAGGGGAATTTTGGTGTACAAATATTCATCGGTGAAATACCCCTCGGTCTTTATTCTCAGAGACCGTAACCGAAATTGTTTGCAAAACATCATACACCGCCGACACTTGACTGTTAATTGTGAGAATTGAACCTCTTTTGTTTCATCAAGGCACACTGGGTTCGCAAAATACTTTTTTTTAAATTTGGCGTTTTGACTTGGGTTTTCTCTGAAATTTTTCTTTGTATCAGTGGAAAATTTGTAGTTTTGGCGGCCCAGATATATAATTTGTTTAGGGGGGTGCCATCTGAAATGTTTAAAAAATATTCCATTTGACGATCAAAAATTTAGTTTTTTGATAAAGTACCTAAAAACATTATGTGGCTGTAGAAGAGGTCGTAGCTTGTGCCTCAGTCCAAAAATTAGCCGCCTGTGCGATTTAGTTTTTCTCAAAAAATCCAAAAAATTGTCAAATTTTGACGAAAAAAGATTATAACAGCGTAATTGTTAAAGTTAGGAGTATAACATGTTACATAAAAAAATAAGTATTTTTCAAGTACGTTCCAAATCAGTAATAAAATATGTTCCATTTAAAAAAAACGCAAGTTTGATACGCCACAGGTGACCAAAAATATTTTAGAAATATGGCCACGGCTCTAGGATTTTTTTTGGTGTATTTTATGGTAAGGGAATTATGATCCGAGGGGTCTTAGGTGCTACACCCTGTATAAATAAAGTATTCTAAACTGGTCATACTTCTAGAATGTATTAATAATACATAAGTAAAGAAAATCGAAAAGGGGTAGCGACTAATATTAATTAGGGTGGTAATTAGGAGGTGAAAAAGGTAGGGGTCGACCTTATTTTTATTATAATTAGTTGAATTCTTATGCTAAAAGCTTTTATCAAACACAAGTTTGTTAAATATGCACTTTCTTTTGAAAAATGCATAGACGTAAAATGAAAATCCAGAAGATGTTCTTCCCTAAACTTTTTGGAGATAAATATACGTTTCATGGATGTCCTTTAGCGAACATAACTCTACGAAAATATTTTTACAACGATCGTTTAACACATGCTGAGCATTCATTGATTTAACGGATACCCAGACCGTTATGAAAAGCGTAAAAATTTACATTTTTTTTAAATTAAGGACGTTTCCAAGTCTTTTATAAAATACCTAACGTAATACGGTTGAGCTAGGGTTCATCTACCAAAAAAAGTTTTACTCGAAATGCGCGGTTATCGCTCTTATTTCCCCGACATACTTTTGTTCACGTTTATTATAAAGCGGTATATGCGTAAACTTCCCTATGTTGAACGGAACCTAAATTTGAAAAAAAAATGCAAAGCAGTTACCCGTTACTTGTACTCTACTACGACACTAGATAATAAGGACAATCTTCGCTTAAAACTTTCTTAGGGTTTGTTTGTATAATGTTAAAAGAGTATTTGGCCCAATTAATTTTAAGTAGAAAAGGAAATATTTTGAGTTTATGGAGTCAATTAGTTCTAATTTATTTAATTGGTGACTCAAATAACAACAGATACCATTTTTTATGGTAACAGGAATTGATGAAACCCAAATTTGATGAACTAGCTCCTTCATTCCCTTTCATATACCGAAAAGTAGGTTCGTATTTAGAATCTAGCAATACTTACTCATCGTATTATATGAAATGTAGATACTCTTAATGGTCCCGCGCTCGTTATTAAGTGTTTAATAACCTTACCTCCGTTTTCACATTTTAAGTATTACTGCTTACCTGTAAGAGCAAACATTATTGCATATTTACATACAAAATCCATTTGCAAAGTACCTACTAGACGGTTTATTATTGACTTAAAGAAATATGTGTCAATATTGAATAATAATTACCAACGGATTAGTTTTGTAATTAACATCAGTTAAAATGGTATAATGCATTACAAATAGAAGCTTATGTAAATATCACCGAAGCAGCTTTATTACTTTCTTATAGTGATGCGAAAGGGTTAAATGCTGTGTAAATAATTTCTACTTCCGTCAATTTGGTGTTGGATACTTACGGTATCGAATAGGTATAGAGAGGAGACCAGTAAATTTGGTGTGTATAATTATTTCAAGTGTCACTATGAAATCCTTTCTAATTTAAGGTAGTTTCATCTTCAATGCATTAAATAAATCAGTTGATATTGAGACTATAAAAAACGTGAAACACATCAACTTTGGTTTTCCGAACGAGGGACACAGCTCTACGTAAAAATCAACCCCTTGTCAGTCACCCCCTCCCCACATCAACCCTAACGTCAAAAAATAGGAATAATAGTAAAGTGACACTTTATTTGAAAGCTCTACTTTCAATTCTGTATCAAATCCTGTGACATTTTTTACCTTACAGCGATCAATAAGTAATGCCAGAAAAAATACAACACCCTTTTAAGTTTACATAAATTCCACACTAGTAGATCAACCAGTAGAATGAAGTGGAGTGTTACGGAGACAAGGGTAGTTTTAACTAGAATGCGCTACATTTTTAAATGTATATAAGGACCGCATATTCAGTTCAGAGTGTAAATCGACTGTATATGTCGTAAACGTATGGGGTACTACTCCAGATTTAAAGAAATTTGTTGTTTGAATCTGAGGGAGATCGTAAAAATAAGGTTTCGGGATTTGGAATAGGACACAGCACGAATTGATAGATTGTTGCTTTCTGTTGAACATCGAGTTTGAATATATGAATATGTAAAGCGTTAGGACCACGTTAAGCGACTACGAGAGATAACCACAATGACGAAGAAAATATCGACGTATCTGAAGACGACGAAGAAAAATGGTGAGGATGGTAAATACACACAATACGAAAGATGTGATTTCCACCGACCATTTGAGTCTGTTGAACTTACAATAAAAATCAGGTAATTTGAAGGGAAAAAGGAATATCCTTTCAATGAAGGTCTTCATGTATATTTCAGCACGCCCGCCCTGGTGATGGGTACCCGAAATCGATAGCCTAAAGTGAAAAAAAAGATTGTAATAAAAATTAGCTTGTCCTTTTTTTTATAATCTCTGTAAAGAATATCCTGTTGAAAAATGGATCAGACATTTCGAAGAAACAGCAGAGTCAATGAAATGGAATTTGAAATCTTGGCTCAAAATGGAGTTCCAATTATTAAGTAAACGGATTATACCTTCCCCATGAAATTTAATAATAGTTATATAAAATCTTACAAAAACACGACTAGTTTCGAAGTTTCAGTCATCTCCAGGTGAAAAATAAAAGGATCGGTTGTAGTTTACAATAGGTGGTTAAAAATTTCGGTAATAGAGTAATTTAAAGTTAGAAATACAAGTACAAAGGGGGCGAAAAACACACATTTGTGCGTAATTCGAAAAATGTTAAAAGGAGTAAATTTACTAAAGTGAAAGAGTATTACCGCAAATATTTCCTCAGCGACGGCAAAACAGTAAAGCTTTTATCGACCTCGGAAGTAACGTAAGGACCATGAAGCAAAATAGTCGAGCGCTGGTGGTAGTTTTCAAGGTGCTCTTGGTACCATGGGGTTATTTTACGTTTCTGAACCCCAATTTCGAGGGTACCGGAGCGCATTCCTGGTCACTTTTTTGTTATTAACAATTTAAGTTGAAAAATTGAGTTTTTTGCGTTTTCGACCGGAAAATGAGGGTATAGCTCAAATATGATCTCGAAATTCGATTTTACGGGAAAAAGTACCTTGAAAACATGTGTAACAATATACAGTGTGTCCCAGATCGCGTTGGATTGTATGAGTAACTTTCTTATTATTAAAGATACCGAATTGGTAAATGGACAATGTTTTGCAGTTTTAGATGCTTATTTAAAATTTCCTTGTGGAAATTCAAAATGTTGAATAGGTTCGACGTAAATTCAAAAAAACTAAAATTAATCATTTCCTTTAATGTCTTATGTCATCGAAAGTATAAGAGACATAAAAAATTGATACGTTTCATTGAATTGATGTAAAATATTCAAGATGGCTACTTTTGAGGAACATTCACCAACTTTCTAAAGTTGAATAGGCGCCATATTAGATTTTTAGATTATTTGATAGATTTTTTAATTCTCTTTTCAACGAGCTATCATAGCATAAGATTGAAAATTTTAAATAAGCATCTAAAACTGCAAAACATTGTCCATTTAACCAATTCTCTATCTTTAATAATAAGAATGGGTAACATTCCCACCCGATCTGGGACACACTGTATATTTTTCGTTAAACTTATTTTTTTGGACAACGCGAAACCATATACGACCCGCGGTGGGTCTCGCGCACGATAGCATACCAGACATATGATCTATTCTAATACTTTTCTCCGTTAATTTGTTTAAATAAAACATCTCTTAGACATTATTATTAACTGATATTTATTACTTACCTACCAACGGAAACTAATAATATTTATCTTATAGAAATGAAAATTAAAATTCAGCAAAGTTACAATTTTATTTTTTCTGTTGGATTCGTTTTTAATAATTGTTTATAATACTAAGTAGTACAGTAGACAAAATACCAAAAACTATAGCGAAGAGTATAATCTTGAAACTTTGACATTTCAAAATTCATATAGAAAGTGGACATGTTAGTACCCGAAAGTTTTTCAAAAAAATTTAAAAACCATCACTTTAATTTAGTTACTAAGGATACTAACACGTTAGGTCATAGAAAAGAGAAAAATCTCTATCAAATGAGCCCAATGAAAGGTGTACATGGCTATTAAAAAAAATCAATTGTTTTTCGTTATACTCGCATTTGTTTGTTGAAACAAAACAACGGAATGCTGCCTATTTATGGGAAACAAAATGTTAAAACAACTTTTAAATAGATAAATTTTGTATGCAGTCGTTATTTACCGAGATATATACTATATACCACACATAATGGGCGCCCTTTATTATTATAGGCTCCGTGGGTAGGTAAGTAATACTTTCTAAGATATTTTTTTTTGTAGAATCGAATTTCGAGATCAAATTTTCCGGTCGAAAACGCGAAAAAACTCAATTTTGCCCCTTAAACTGTTAATAATAAAAAAAAACTTACCAAGAATTTGGCCCAGTACCGGTAAAATTAGCTCGTGGTATCGAAAAAATACGCAATTGCCACCAGCGCCCGTACTAAAAAGTTGCAAAAGAACTACCAATGAAGTAGGTATCTACCAAGTGAAATTTTGCTGAATGGATTTGGACAGGGTCGTTGCATCGCTTTGGGGAAAAGGACGATGCTCAAATAGTTGAAATAGATGGAGTACCAATCGAGGCGGAAGTGCTCATAGTTCCCAATAACTCACAAGAGGATGACGTAGCGCCCGTACCAACCCAATACCGTGTGGTCAAAGAAAATAATAAACTGCTCATGCTGCAAATCAAGAAATCGAATAAAAACCTTTTGGTAACCAAGGACAACCTACAAGTAGGTGAGTATGTGAATCTGGAAGACAAAGCGCAGTTGAAGAAACTGGTGAGTGAATTTAAAGATATTTTTCCTGAGGATATAACAGGAGTAGGGTTTACGGACATGATTTACCCCTATTGCTAATTCCACAACGTTGGCTGTAAGAATTCCAGGTCTTCCACGTCAAGGAAAGAATTGTAAAAAAGAGGTTAGTTATAAATGTTGATTTATTTTGTCAATTTTAATCGATAGCTTTACGATCCGTTCAAAAAAGATAAGGTCTGACTTCCGATGGTTACGGGTGAGCAAATCTATGCCGATGTGAATGGAACAACAGCATTTTTAAATGGTGTACTTGAAGAAGATGTATACATGGGTACCAAAAGAAAATTTTTCTCTAAGACAAATTTCCCCTAACTTGAATTTAAATTAGAAAAACTTGACCTAAATTTTCCGTTTTCCTAATGTCCCCACTATAAGGGCGACAATTAACATTGCTATGTGCCATGGCAAAGGGTCACCTAAAAACACCCACAAGCATCGGTACAGCTAGCTCAACAAAAACTAAAACTCTACCATGATTTTTTAAAATTGTGATTATAAGATTTTTCAAGGCACGTCCGGTATCAGCTACCACGAATAACCGCGATAAGACTTTAAATTAATTAATACGATAAACTCAGCAGCCTTAACCGCCTCCCACAATCCCAAAGAATTATTTAACCAAATACTCAGGCACTCAGGGCCAACACACAAATACCACGCACGCGATCGATTAAAGCAAGTTACATAAGAAAATTAATAATCCGGTTACAAGTGGAATTTTTCCGGCAATGAAATTTGATGAAAAAACAATTGCTAAAATCTTGCAGAATCGTTTTACTTTCTTTAAAAGCAGTTTGTGGTTCGAAATGACTAGAGAAATCAATAAACACATTTGTTCCATCATCGTTAAGTTGTTATGTTACCATTACACTATAGTTGAATTCATAAACTATGTGACCGACTAAGGGGTAGGTAACGAGTTAAGAAAATATAAACAAACGGAAAGTAGGTAAATGAGTTGTTAATGAATAGAAGGTACCTAGTGAGCAAAGTATAGGTATTATTAATTAAAAATGATAGTGATTTATGCACGTGCGGCCTCCCGGCTGAAGAGCACTAGAGGTCTTGATTATATTGAATTATTGTTCTCATTTTTATTTACAGAGGTTTAATTTTAAAAAAATCGTATGCATTTATTTTGTTTAGCACGTCTTAAGTTACGTGAAAATGTAATGTAATGCTATAATCGATCAGTCTTTACTCTGCCTCGGGTGCAAAAGCTCTAGCTACCACTTCAAAATAGATACAATTCTAAGAAACCACCCTCTAAATTCAGAACACTTGTTTTATGCATTTATATGAATCCCTGCTTTAGGCAAATTAGTAGGACTGATTGCCCTACTCGGGCTTCTTCTTTTTAAACTTTACACTTTAAATAGAATTAAATGATTATCGTAACCGCCGAATTTACTTTTTAAATGCGGAAACATCGTTCCTCTAAATTTTCCACGGAAGAAATACGGACATGTAGTTTTTATTAGTAGACTTGCAACTAATAATAGCGTTCCACCAAAAAATCTGTGAAGTGCATTTGTAATTCAAGGAAATAAAATGACAGAACTTTAAACGGTCAAAAAGTTACCCTACCAGGCTAATTGGAATTTTTGTTAAGGAGTGTACTGTTAATAGCCGTTAGGGGACATCGCAGTTTTAATCTGGGACTAATTTGGCTCACAGCGCCGTTGCGGACGGCCTACGTACTAACTACTCTGTTGGGTAGCTTCTATAACTTCCTTAGTGAAAGACACGCACGTGATTTGAATCGCGTTTTTTCGCCATTTTTGCACATTCAACTCTACCCCCAATGACATTTCATTTTCTTGCAAACGTTCAGTCAGTTATGTCCAAAAAAATAAGGACTGGCACTCTCCACGTTACTCCTAATTTAATCGAGAATATGCCACGTCGATTATTAAAAGCGAAAATGGCGGCATATACCTACAGACAATTAATTAGTTTTGTTCACAGCAGAAAATAACCATATCATTTAAATATTGCATGTGCTTGGACGTACTGGATCATGGATAACGTGCGTTCACTTTGCAATATAAAAACCCATTCAGAGGGATATAAAGATGATTTCACTGCGTACTAATTAAACTTAAATGAACAATCAGCAGTTTTTATGACGCCATCTTGCTTTACTTACTTCAAGATTAATGATTTTATGCTTCTTTCTTGGTTTTATGCCTGTTTCAACATAATTCTGTTTAGATTTCTGCCTAGCCGAATGAGTTTTCAGCGCGTTACGTATAACCCGAGCGTCACTATTAGGATGACGATAAATTAGAGAAGAGTAATTGAAGTATTACCTAAGTGATTAGCCGTATAAAGTTTTAATAGGTCCCTTGTTTAGGGAAGTACAATGGAGGGAAGCACTTTAACTAAATGTGTCGTTTCTCATAATTGCGTCTTGAATTGTTTCATTAGCGACGTCGTTAAAGATAACGACACTCAAGTGCTACGAGTGTCCTAAGATATAACGGTATTATATAACCTACACCCTGTTCCCAGTGAATTTAAAATTGTAACAATATTTTCTAAAGTAAGGGAAATTTTTGTCACATTCATTGCGGTCCTATATAATTCTCAGCTGAACTTGGCATTCCAACTAAAGTAAAAAGTTCCTACAATTGATAAACATTGATCATGTAGAAAGTTTGGCACGTGTCAACTAAAGAGGTATAAGTGTAGCCAAGATGGCACGTTCGCTTCATTATTCATTGCGATAACACTTTTTGGTTGTCAGTACCTACGTTAAGCGTTAATAGCGGTATTATTAAATTCATTGTCGATTTAAGTTTTTAATTCTAATTTTCTTCTGGCGATTAACCGGATTTCGTGCAATTCCCGAGTTAATGTTGGATCGAGTTTAAGCACTATGCTTTTCACTTTTGGAGGACATAGGTTCGATTTTGTTAAATACGTAAGTAACCGCCATTTGCATAATCGTCTGTTACCTCGTGTGTTCTTTTTAGGACATTCGCTTTACCTGAAGTTTGAGCCGTTACCGTATTCTAAATAAACCCTCTTATTTATTGGTAATTAGGTTAAACTTTGTGTTTTAAATGGATTTGATAGGTAATTTATTTCCGCTTAGTTCAATTCACGTTCCAAGTTTAGTTTTTGGATTCATTATAATTATAAGTTTAAGCACCAGGTTTTTTAGTTGAATACATCGCACACGCACGAAAATTAGAATACGGAAGTCAAAGCGATAATATTCAAATTAATTAATAAGAAAGACAGATATTCATTTCTGCCAGCTACCTACTGTAACGGAAACGCTCCAGACATGACGTCGCCTTTGGCGTTCTGGAATTTTCTAGGCGCGCGATGGTGGGAATGTTTGCAGCGTGTCTGGTAATTGCGCGAATGTTCTGGACTTACATTGCTTGCGTATATAAATGGTTGCGGACCGAACATCGCGGCAGTCTACTACCGAACGAGATCGAGTATATATGAAACATAGAGCGCGGAAATATAAATTGCGAAGTGTGTGATATAAATAATCGATATAAATTGTACGGTTTTTATAGTGTTTTAGTTTTGTTTAATAAATATTGATATAAATCGAACCCGAATTTATAAATCACGTTACACTACAATAGTTATTTTGGTTGCATACAGTTAGGTGTCCTTTAGAAGAATTTTTATCATTTAAAAGTAGACATAGAAAATTCCTATAGGAAATCTCTATGCCGACTTCTACATGAAAGTGTATATATAAAAAATGACATTTTATATTAAAATGCGATTTCAGGTAAAATTTAATACAAAACTCGTCAGTAAAATGACAGTACTTGTCTCGGAAATTAATTTCAATATTTCCTCGCCAGTAATTTATGTCATTTTCCTGACTTTTATATGAATAACCATTTGGAATTACGATCAAAAGCTTTTCCTATTGGTACGATGAATAATCTAATAATCCAAAATAGTTATTTACTTACATAAGTCAGGAAAATGACACATTACTGGGGAGGAAATATTGAAATTAATTTCCGAGTCAAGTACTGTCATTTTACTGACGAGTTTTGTATTAAATTTTATCCGAAATCGCATTTTAATATAAAATTTCAATTTTTATATACAGGGTGGTAACTTGCGTAACGCATCATAAGGATTTCAATGTAAAATTCATAATATGCGATTCTTGGCTCCCCAAATTATTTTAGAGCAAAAATGTATTAAAGTTTTTTGTAGGACAACATTTTTTACGCCAATCAACCGTATTAGTTTTCAGTTTTTTTCATATAAAGACGGAAAATTGGAAAAATAATACCCGCATCTTTTTCAATAATCTGCGTTGCCATGGATTTTTCTAAAACAAAAGATATCCAGTTATCAATTAGCGGCAGTTCGCAATGGATTTTATGATCGACTTGGTTACTGTCTTGCAGTTTAATGGTATAACTTATTCGAACATTTATTGTAAATTGTTATATTAGGAAACCGTTTTTAGTAATCTGGTCTTTCTTTATGTTGAATTCGCTGTTCTAAATATAATACTTTTTTCTCCAACCACCTGAATAAGACGCTATTTTGTGACAGTGTTCGGTACGTAAAATTGACGTTTTGCGGATTAATCGCTTTCACCATGGCAATTGGCAACTGTACAAAAAGTGGATACTTTTGGTCCTAGTACCAAAAAGAAATTGACCTTGAAAGTTGGCCAATTAAAAAATTACAATCACGGAGATATGTCAATTGACATCGTTTTACATTGCAGGTTGTAAGATATTTCTATACATACAAATCAAATATTTTTGCATATTCAATGCAAATAATGATGTTACCTATACGTATGTACATGTATTGAAAATGATTTACGCTCCCTATTTTTATTTAAACCATGTGTAACGTAATTTACATATTCGATGAACGTAATTTTAATACGTATACAACCCGCCGTCGCGCGTAACGCCATCTACTTCAGACCCATTGCACTATTATCTGTCATTTTGAATTCAAAATTTGAAAAAGTTAATTGCAATTAATTTTAATTAAAAAACTGTATGGTAAGTTTTTTTTATTTCAATACAAAATATAAGAATGTTAATTTTGTATGCCTACAATAGAAATGACTGAAACTGATAGCGACATGGATTATTGCACTCCGCCAGAAATTATAGAAACGGCAGAACATGCTACTTTAGATTTGCTCCCTACAAAGTCGCGAGAGGTGAGAAGTAAGAACGAATAGGTTATAAGTTAACCTAAAAACTAGAGTGGCATGACACGTGAGGACAAGAAAGCAGAAGTTTTTATACTAGTGAAACTGTGACTGAATCTAAATTCGAATACAATTTGAAGTAAAGGGGGTTGGAGAAAAAATTTTATGTTTTATTCGTACAAAAAATGCGTTTTCGGGACTCGGAAGGTTGCTGGACTCCGCTAACGCGTCGTCCAGCAACTATCTTCGTCGTCCCGAAAACTGACATTTTTTGTACTAATGAAACAAATAACTATTTGATAGAATTTGGTTTGTTTTATAGCAGACATTCCATGGCATGACGGATATTGGGGTAGTTTTTGTTTTAGAAAATTCCATGGCATCACAGATTATTGAAAAAGGTAGGGGTTTTATTTTTCCAATTTTCGGTCTTTATTATGCAAAACATTGAAAAGTAATACGGTTGATTGACGTAAACATTTTTTTTTTACAAAAAACCTTAATACATTTTTGCTCTAAAATAATTTGGGGAGCCAATAATCGCATGTTATGAATTTTACATTGAAATCCCTATGATGCGTGACGCAAGTCACCACCCTGTATACACTTTCATGTAGAAGTAGGCATAGAGATTTCCTATAGGAATTTTCTATGTCTACTTTTAAATGATAAAAAGTCTTCTAAAGGACGCCTAACTTTATGCAACCAAAATAACTACCTATACAAGAAATGAAAATCTGCCTTTCTTCTGCGAGGACCTTTGGGGCCGAGTACTTTAATTTCCGAGTCAAGTAATGGCATTTTACTGATGACTTTTCTATTAAATTTTACCCGAAATCGTATCTTAATATAGCATTTCAATCTGTATATAAAACTTTTGATTAATGTCAATCTGTCAGTGATGATAGGAGTCATTATAAACATTAGAAATGTCACAAATACGGCCGTTAAAGTGACGGGGCGGTCAGTAAAGTGACAAGCGGCAAAAAACGTAGTCTGCTCTGGCTCTGTCATGGAAACTCCAATTTCCTGACAGAAAGTAGGCATGAAAATTAAGGTTTCAGGACGATTTTGGATAAATTAAATTAAGCATCTTTGTACCGTATTTTGTGTGGTTAAACTGTTTATCCTAGAAACAATTAATCAATGATGAATTTAGTCGAGAAAGGTTTCAGGGGATCGAGAAGATTTTTGTGTCGAGGGTTTAAAAACATCATCCGCGTAACTACTAAACCAGAATATACATTTTTATGTCTTAAAGTTTACCATCAAATTGAAGATACTGGAGCAATACATAAAATATAGGTACTTACTGTTGTAAATACTTTGTTCAATTTGCAGTTCAGTGTAATAATGTGCTTGTAATATACGAACATTATGTATGGCTTGTCAAGTACCTACTTTTTACTTTAAAATAAGACCTCTTTGAATACGGAACGCGTAACGTAAGAGAATTACTTGAGCTTAATATACCGTAGTCTGTATTCAGACAGATACTCGGGCGTTATAGTGGTAATTAACTTTGCGGTTAATGGTAATCAGACTAAAACCGCTTCGGTAATTCTAGTAATTGCATCATCTCGAGGGTAGGTTAAAACATCTTAGTAGTTTTAAAATGTTTGCCTTCTCAGAGTGAATTTTTTTTGTAGTTCAGTACATAAGGAACAACCTAACGCATTCGCTTTGGTTAATTCATAAAAAAAGCAAACAAGTTATTCACAAGACGCAATCTCTTTATCGGCGTGACTAAGATGTAACTAGTCTGCCTACGGAAGAAGAGGCTGAAGGTATGACGTCGGACGGACGAGAAAACTTTCGGACCAAAATTTCAGATTGACAAAATGAATGAAATAAAGACAGATTGAAGAATTTTGTACCTGCACTATTCATTATCATAAGAAAATTTTTATAAACATTAAAAAATTGAAATAAATGTAAGTATTAGAGTATTTTAATCTGTGGTATTAGGTTGCTGTCGAAGTAGGCAGCTGGATATTTGTCTGCGAACGGGCACATAGTGTGCTCAAAGTGTACCTTTTGAAATCTCATTTGTTAACAACACTACCGAGTGAATACGACATCATATTTACCGATCTATATAGAAATCGTTGCAACAGAAAAACTAACCCTGGCATTCGTTATAAGTAATTTACTAGATCAGGAGTTAAAGAAGGATAACAGTTACCAAAAGCGAAGTGCACCGCCAAATGTAGGATTCTCCCGCGGCCGAACTAAAGAAAGGTGCTTCCAAAAAAACAACGGAAGCATGAAAATTTAAAAAAATTAAAAAAAGGTTTTAGCCTTAAGGCGGAGGAACTTTAGGGCATTTTCCGTGAATTGATCAGTGTTTCCTGAAAGGTCATGTAAGGTAATGTGTACAAAGGAAAATAAGTTATGGCCTAAATATTCTTATAAATAAGAAGTTTAGCGTTGCGCAGTCTGCGCATGCACACACCTGATGTTGAAAATATGCGATATGTTTGCCCTTACTACAAGAACCTTTGGTTAAAATTTCAAAAAGAATATCTCTATAAAAATGAAACAGTTGATATTACGCATCCAGCGCATGCGCACATTAATATTATTTTTACAATATGGGATAAGTACGTTTTCTATCATTAGAAACATCTGTGGTTAAGATTTCAAAGAAATATCTCCATAAATAAGTTGATATTGCGCATACGCAGGTCTAATTTTTTAAAGATAAGCACCTGTGGTTAAAATTTCAAAAAAATATGAAGAAATATGAGAAAATTGACATCGCACATGCGCATATTAATCTCCAATATTTTTCTTAGTTGAGGTGCCAGAGCTATAAGCAACCGAATTCAAAAAGAACGAACTAAATATCTTGAAAACTGTAGGAGTAGTTAAGTCCTCTGGCGAACGGACAGACGGACGGGGAAAGTGACCATAATAGCGCCTTCCAACATGAGTTGGAAAACGCGCTAAAAAGCATTTTAAACCACAATAAACGTTGGAATTACGTGTTTATGTTAGACTGGTCAATGTATTTCACAATATATAGGTCCTTGTTGTGCGATATTTAAAAAATGAAACCAAAAACCTTTAGGGAAAAAGGTTTTTTTTTGTTTTCAGGTTGCCTGTCAATCGGAATTGTGGTATTTTACGTTTACATTGTCACACGTTAAATTTGACAACCGTTTGCTACCGTTTTCATTATCAAGTACGTGCTTGTAAGCCCCAAGAGAAGGGGGCCCCTGCCCGAGTTAATATATCGCGTAGAGATAGTTGTAAAATGGTTTAGTATATATTACTGTAGCGTTTACTAAACCTTTTGTTTTAATGTAAAGATAGAGGCCCCATCTCTACCTCCTGCTTAAGGGCCTCTCAAACTGTAAAGCCGTCCTTGGCGTGTAGCCGTAAATTTTAATGGGCGACAAAAAACAAAATTTCCTAAGAAATTGAAGTTAAAAAACTCTTAAACACACCAGCTTAAAAGTAATCATGAAATATGGAGTAACAGAACCTCACATTTGGACGACATTACGTGAAATTTGTATTAAGATTGTGGAAAATGTAGGGCTTCTCCCGCAATATTGTGTTAAAAACGCTTCATTAAGGTGCCCTCTAGTAATTTTTATCAATTTCATGAAAGTACCTGCGGGGCTCAACTCAATATCATCATGTCAACTGCACTTGAAATGCGATATTTGAAATAATAGCGTACTAAATATATTCTTAAAAGGAAAATTAGATATATCCCCATCACCTCCTGTCAGAGCTGGGTTGATTACTCAAAAAAGGTAATCGAATACTGATTACAATTACATTGTCATAATAGTTATTCTTATACGTACGTCAAATGTGACATTTCGTTGATCATATTCAAATAGCGAAGTATCGTTTCGTTGCTAGGGGCAGAGAAGGGGAAAACAGGCAGAAAAATTTTACTTCTCTGCCTCTTTTAATTTCTATACCTGTTTTGCTAGCCGTCCGTACCACGGACGAGTGAGATCCGCTGACACGTCGGAATTTCCGTACTCGGCGCCTAAAACTTCCGACTTGTCAGCGAAAACTCACTTCACGTCCTTGGCAAACCATATACCTACTATTAATTACAGTAATTGATTACGTCAGAGAATTTGTGTTGGATTACTGATTACAATTGTAATCGATTACTTTAGCATTGTAATTACAATTACTTTTATTTTTAAACTTAGGTACCTATCTACTATAGGTACAATCTTACACGCGTATCCATATTTTTTAACGTTAACGAGTTCGTTGGTTTTCATTGTTATTTTAAATATATTTCGATAAAGCCAGATATTCTATAAGTAAGGTAAAAGATCTGTAGTAACCGATGCACATGATAAGTAGAAATTACGCACAGGTGGGTACTTACTTCGTGAACTATTAATAGAAACAAAACAAATACCTAAGTACAACTGACATAGAGGTAAGGTAGTTAAATAAATTGATGTATTGTAATCATGATGGTTACATTAGTATTCGTGATTACTTTAGTAACCATGATTACAATATTATATGATGATTACCTACTAATTACGATTACTACTGACAATTCAACTCATGTATAAAAAATCGCATAAGCCGCAGTGAAATTGTCACTTTGACAGCGGCAAAAGTTACCTGCAACTTTTCCAGCGACAAATGCACTAGTGGTTTTTTCACTTATTCATTTTCGAACCAATTATCGCATTATCCTTTCCCATATGACTAGTTTGACGTCTGTCAGTAATTGATTAGTTATATGAATTTCTTGTTCGTTAAATTGTCCTGCCGAATTACACTCGAGATTTGTATTTAAACCGAGTAAATTTGTGTTGTTGCAATTCAAATCTGTTGCCTTTTAGCAATTGAACTCGAAAAACTGTCAACCTAAAAATGCTCCACCTACGGTGTCGCATTTTGATTAGTTGACAGTTTTTCTCGTCTAATTGCTAGGCAACAGATTTTCATTACCTAAACAACCCAAATTTACTCGGTAAAATACAAACCTCTTGTGCAATTATAAGTGACAATTCAACTCATGTATAAAAAATCACATAAGCCGCAGTGTAATTGTCACTTTGACAGCGGCAAAAGTTACCTGCAACTTTTCCAGCGACAAATGCACTAGTGGTTTTTTCACTATTCATTTTCGAACCAATTATCGCATTATCCTTTCCCATTATGACTAGTTTGACGTCTGTCAATAATTGATTAGTTGGTGAATTTCTTGTTCGTTAAATTGTCCTGCCGAATTACACTCGAGGTTTGTATTTAAACCGAGTAAATTTGGGTTGTTGCAATTCAAATATGTTTCCATTTAGCAATTGAAATCGAAAAACTGTCAACCTAAAAATGCTCCACCTTCGGTGTCGCATTTTTATTAGTTGACAGTTTTTCTCGTCTAATTGCTAGGCAACAGATTTTCATTACCTTAACAACCCAAATTTACTCGGTAAAATTCAAACCTCTTGTGCAATTATAAGTGACAATTCAACTCATGTATAAAAAATCGCATAAGCCGCAGTGCAATTGTCACTTTGACAGCGGCAAAAGTTACCTGCAACTTTTCCAGCGATAAATGCACTAGTGGTTTTTTCACTTATTCATTTTCGAACCAATTATCGCATTACCCTTTCCCATATGATTAGTATGACGTCTGTCAATAATTGATTAGTTTGGTGAATTTCTTGCTCGTTAAATTGTCCTGCCGAATTACACTCGAGGCTTGTATTTAAACTGAGTAAATTTGGGTTGCTGCAAATCAAAGCTGTTTCCTTTTAGCAATTGAACTCGAAAAACTGTCAACCTAAAAATGCTCCACCTTCGGTGTCGCATTTTTATTAGTTGACAGTTTTTCTCGACTAATTGCTAGGCAACAGATTTTCATTACCTTAACAACCCAAATTTACTCGGTAAAATACAAACCTCTTGTGCAATTATAAGTGACAAATGTAATTAAATTACAATAAGCACTGATTCTGATTACCTACTTAACTTTAAAAAGTATTTATAGGGTTACTGATTAGACAAAGTAGCTATTTATATATCAAGTACATTAACTGGGTCTTTACGGACGAGCCGTTTATTTAGCTGAGCGAGCTTGCGAGCGAGGCACAAATAAACAAGGCCTATTTATGGACGCGATATATACAAAGCTTTATGTACGACTGCAACAACCCTTAAAAATGAAAATTTCATGGAATTCAATAAACGATAAAATCTATATATCATTGACAACAGATGTCAAGCATTTGTATTTCTAAAATACTTGTATTTACCTTGGATTGACACCTAAGTACGACTGTCACATTGACAGGCGGTCGTTTTACTTTATCATTATGGACTAGGCCCTAATATTGCAAATTATGGTCACTAATTGCGACTGTTATCACCGCATTATCAAGCAGTCGTACATAAAGTAATTAAATAGGTACTGTAATCAATTATAATTGTAATCGATTTCCAGCTCTACCTCCTGTTGATGTAATGATGCCGAAATATAAATAAACAAGTTAAAAAGTAATCGTAAACGATTTACATAAAGCGCATTTCCACTTGCATTCATTTCCCATTTGTAAGATGCAACTTCTGTTAAAATCGTAGAAATCCGGCCACAAATATGAAAGATAGCGTTGCACATGGGCAATCCATTGTTGACGTGCTACTTCAATTTCAGTTTATGAGAAGAATTTCATTTCAATGCTTTTCTAAATAAGAAAATTGGAACTGCGCATGCGCAAACCTAAATTTTGAAACTAATGTTAGATTTTCCTTTGTTCCAAGCGCCTAAGTATCAAATTTCACTTAAATGCTTCCATAGATAAAAAGTTGGCACTGCGCATGCGCAAAATAAAATTTTGAAACTGGCGCTAGATTTTCCTTTATTCCAAGTGCCTATGTATCACATTTCATTAAAATTCTTCCATAAATAAAAAAGTTGGCACTGCGCATGCGCAAAACCAAATTTTGAAATTGGCGTTTGATTTTCCTTTATACCAAGTGCCTATGTATCAAATTTCGTTTAAATTCTTCCATAAATAAAAAAAGTTGGCACTGCGCATGCGCAAAACCAAATTTTGAAATTGGCGTTTGATTTTCCTTTATTCGAAGTGCTTCTGTATCAAATTTCGTTTAAATTCTTCCATAAATAAAAACTTGGCACTGCGCATGCGCAAAACCAAATTTTGAAATTGGCGTTTGAATTTCTTTTATCCCAAGTGCCTATGTATCAAATTTCGTTTAAATTCTTCCATAAATAAAAAAGTTGGCACTGCGCATGCGCAAAACCAAATTTTGAAATTGGGGTTTGATTTTCCTTTATTCCAAGTGCCTATGTATCAAATTTCATTCAAATACTTTTATAAGTAAAAAAGTTTGCAATTCGGTTTATAAATGGTCGAGATGCGAAAAGGGAACTGTGAATTTTGAATCGATTCGATTCAACTTTTGGCATTGCGTATTATATGGTTAAAGCTATGCCCATATTGAATTTCATGCAATTCAGTTCATAACTAACGGAGATGTAAAAGCGATCGAACATTTCTAAACAAAGTTATCGTTCACACGGACAGATATATGGACAGACAGACAAAGGAACAGACGGACAGACCAACCGGCAGGCGACAGATAGCAATGCAAAATTATAAACGATCTCTAGGATCGTTAATAAACGGCAAAAGTGTAAAATTATGGAACATGTAAAAAACGGTTTTTTGTTTGTTTTACAATAACTTTTTTTTGTAAGCGGTACAGAAAAAATTCCTTCCTTGGTACAAGACTCGACACCATAACGAACCAAATAGCAAAAAAAGTAGAACAATAGCTCTTAAGATAAAAAACTAGTAGCGTCGCAAAGTTAGCGGACGGACGGACGGACAAAGTGGCCACAATAGCGCATTTTTTTTTTATTTTTGTGGAAATGCGCTAAAAAGGAGTATACCTATTTCTCTAAAAATTAAACCATCTGATCTGAGCAAACTAGGAGAAAGAAAAATCGTATAGGTATACCTATACGATTTCCAGTGTACCATAGGCGCAATATATGTAGATCCGGCCTTGGATGTAATTATTCAACCCGACATCTATAATTCCGGTAAAAAAATTCATTTTTATGCATAAACATTAGCTACTATTTAACAATATTTTCATTAATTTCATTTACAGTATACGAGGAGCAAAGTGAATACTGTACTTCTGGTAGATGACGATGAAGATACATGGTGACAATACAGATTTTTGTGATTCCGATTATGATTCTTTAGCGCAGAAATGTTATTGATAATAAAATATAATTCAAGACTTCCCGCACTTATTAGGTAAAAAAAAACATAAAATTGTACTATTCTATAATTATTACAATAATATTTTGTGTAACAATTAAAATTGTGTACTAAAATAAAACTGTCCAATGAGTAGATTCGCGCGTAAACGCTGAATAGTAGCACAGACAACATGTCTGTGATAGTAGCATTTAGTCCAGGCAACGAAGGAAAAATAGCGGAAAAAAATCGTGTAGAAGCCAATTTTGGCACAGATGTAAGGGAAGGTATCTTGAACAATATACTAAAAGTACTGGGGGGTGGTGTGTGAGCTAAGGGTGGGGGAGGGGTTAAAGGCCCCTTTTTAGCGCATTTCCACAAAAATAAAAAAAATGCGCTATTGTGGCCACTTTGTCCGTCCGTCCGTCGGTCCGCTCGTTTTGCGACGCTACTAGTTCTTTATCTTAAGAGCTATTGTTCTACTTTTTTCGCTATTTGGTTCGTTATGGTGTCGAGTCTTGTACCAAGGAAGGAATTTTTTCTGTACCGCTTACCAAAAAAGTTATTGTAAAAAAAACAAAAAACCGTTTTTTACATGTTCCATAATTTTACACTTTTGCCATTTATTAACGATCCTAGAGATCGTTTATAATTTTGCATTGCCATCTGTCGTCTGCCTGTTGGTCTGTCCGTCTGTTCCTTTATCTGCCTGTCCATCTATCTGTCCGCGTGAACGATAACTTTGTTTAGAAATGTTCGATCGCTTTTACATCTCCGTTAGTTATGAACTGAATTGCATGAAATTCAATATGGGCATAGCTTTAGCCATATAATACGCAATGCCAAAAGTTGAATCGAATCGATTCAAAATTCACGGTGCCCTTTTCGCATCTCGACCATTTATAAACCGAATTGCAAACTTTTTTACTTATAAAAGTATTTGAATGAAATTTGATACATAGGCACTTGGAATAAAGGAAAATCAAACGCCAATTTCAAAATTTGGTTTTGCGCATGCGCAGTGCCAACTTTTTTATTTATGGAAGAATTTAAACGAAATTTGATACATAGGCACTTGGGATAAAGGAAAATCAAACGCCAATTTCAAAATTTGGTTTTGCGCATGCGCAGTGCCAACTTTTTTATCTATGGAACCATTTAAGTGAAATTTGATACTTAGGCGCTTGGAACAAAGGAAAATCTAACATTAGTTTTAAAATTTAGGTTTGCGAACGCGCAGTTCCAACTTTCTTATTTAGAAAAGCATTGAAATGAAATTCTTCTCATAAACTGAAATTGAAGTAGCACGTCAAAAATGGATTGCCCATGTGCAACACTATCTTTCATATTTGTGGCCGGATTTTAACGATTTTAACAGAACTTGCATCTTACAAATGGGAAATGAATGCAAGTGGAAATGCGCTTTATGTAAATCGTTTACGATTACTTTTTAACTTCTTTAGTTTTTCGTGAATAATTTGAAAACGGTTGCTCCTAATTAAAAATTTTGCTCTAGAGAATTAAACACCATAAAATTACCTTATCAGCCATAGTTAATCATGTGGCATCAACTAAAGTAAAACACAAGTCCATTAAAAACACTAGCTTAAAGATGCGCAACTTATCTTAAAGACTCGCTAAAGACAATGGAACTGAATGAGTTCGTTCGAGACGTTGTCATGGGACAACACGTCGCATTTGAATAGATGAAACAATTGAACAATAGGAGCCTCATAGCGTGATTATAGAGTGAACTAAGGATGTCCTTGCTGTTCACCAGCATGCACTGACCTCCCCGTGAACCTCGCGCCACCCTCCCGTCTACGTAACATAATCGCATTCGAGCCCCCCGTGTGCGTACCGGTTAAAATTCTAAAAATTTTGATTTTTCTGCCCTCTGGATCTCATTAATTAAGTATTATTATTATATACTGTGCTATATCATTTTGTAGATAATGTTATGCTGTTTAATTCTCTATAGAGCAAAATTTTTAACTAGGAGCAACCGTTTTCCAGTTTTTCACGAAAAACTAAAAAAGGGACCTTTAACCCCTCCCCCCTCCTTCAGCTCACTCCCCGCCCCTCAGTACTTTTAGTATGTTGTTCAGGATACCTTCGTTGCCTGGACTACTAGTTCAAAAGTTACAGCTGAATTTTTTTTCGAAATTTGTTTCTAGTCTGTAACTTTTGATTGAGAAGTCTGATCGAAAAAGTACGAATTGATTTGGATTCTACGCACACAAATTAATAAGAAAAAGTGTTTTCCCGAGAAATTTTGGTGTAGTCGATTTTTGGTAAAAAAGGAAGGTTATACACTGCCTTTTTTTGAGCCCCGAACAAAAAATTGTCTCAGATCGACCCGGAAAAAAAATTTTCTTATAGAATGTGGCCTGTAGAATCCATAATTTCAAACAGTTCCAAGATTGGGCTACTAGTTCAAAAGTTACAGCCCTTTGAATTTTTTTTCGAAATTGGTTTCTAGTCTATAACTTTTGATTGAGAAGTCTGATCGAAAAAGTACGAATTCATTTGGATTCTACGCACCCAAATTAATAAGAAAAAGTGTTTTCCCGAGAAATTTTGGTGTAGTCGATTTTTGGTAAAAAAGGAAGGTTATACACTGCCTTTTTTTGAGCCCCGAAAAAAAAAATTGTCTCAGATCGACCCGGAAAAAAAATTTTCTTATAGAATGTGGCCTGTAGAATCCATAATTTCAAACAGTTCCAAGATTCGGCTACTAGTTCAAAAGTTACAGCCCTTTGAATTTTTTTTCGAAATTGATTTCTAGTCTATAACTTTTGATTGAGAAGTCTAATCGAAAAAGTACGAATTGTTTTGGATTCTACGCACCAAAAATAATAAGAAAAAGTGTTTTCCCGAGAAATTTTGGTGTAGTCGATTTTTGGTAAAAAAGGAAGGTTATACACTGCCTTTTTTGAGCCCCGAAAAAAAAAATTGTCTTAGATCGACCCGGAAAAAAATTTTCTTATAGAATGTGACCTGTAGAATCCATAGTTTGAAACAGTTCCAAGATTGGGCTACTAGTTCAAAAGTTACAGCCCTTTGAATTTTTTTTCGAAATTGATATCTAGTCTATAACTTTTGATTGAGAAGTCTGATCGAAAAAGTACGAATTGATTTGAATTCTACGCACCCAAATTAATAAGAAAAAGTGTTTTCCGGAGAAATTTTGGTGCAGTCGATTTTTGGTAAAAAAGGAAGGTTATACACTGCCTTTTTTTGAGCCCCGAAAAAAAAATTGTCTCAGATCGACCCGGAATAAAAATTTTCTTATAGAATGTGGCCTGTAGAATCCATAATTTCAAACAGTTCCAAGATTGGGCTACTGGATCAAAAGTTACAGCCCTTTGAATTTTCTTTCGAAATTGGTTTCTAGTTTATAACTTTTGATTGAGAAGTCTAATCGAAAAAGTACGAATTGTTTTGGATTCTACGCACCAAAATTAATAAGAAAAAGTGTTTTCCAGAGAAATTTTGGTGTAGTCGATTTTTGGTAAAAAAGGAAGATTGTACACTGCCTTTTTTTAGGACCGAAAAAAAAATTGTATCAGATCGACCCGGAAAAAAATGTTCTTATAGAATGTGGCCAATAGAATCCATAATTTCAAACAGTTCCAAGATTGGGCTACTATAAACAATGATAGTAGGTACCTACCGCCATTGAATAAGTAAGTCCTATGATTACTTATTCAATGGTACCGCTCTTCAATGCTGTCTGCCAACCAAGGCATCATAATCCCCATGTCCGGACCGACAATTATTTTTTGTTTGTTTATACAATGAACAACTTGCGAGACAACTAGCTTTGTATGCAAAATTGCAGCCTTGTAGCTATCACGTGAATGTATTCATTTTCGTGGCATGTCACACTTGTCTGCCAAGGGTTTGCCCTGTTCAAAGACTAGCAGAAAACTTTTTTTTGTATTTCATACTAATTGTTTATATTAAAAAATTTCAATGTTAAGTCCAGATTTGAAAAGATTGTAGAATTAATACTTTCAGACTTTCACCTTGTTATGCCAGATTATGACCGTATAATCATAAATGTCAATTTCTGGTTCAAAACTACGGCGCTCAAATGATTGTTTAAAACTCTGCAGATCAAGTTATGAGGAAACTACTGCCTGACTACCTCTCAAATTCAAATATATGGAAAACGGTATAATAAGTATAAAATATGGTGCAAGTATCAACATATTCGTATAAGATAACCATTAATCTATTAGGTAATCATGAAATTATGTTTTACATTTCAATGTGTACTGTTACTTTTTGTCTCAGATAACTGACACTTGCAACCCTTCAATCAATGGAAGACAAAACAGGTTCATTTATTCCACGGACTACAAACAAACAACTAAAATGATTTTTTTAAATTTGTCCTTTACGTCCACATAATAATGCCCATCCTTGTTAGTTAAAGGTCGCGACATAATAGACATCTACCTGTTACAAATAACTACCGAAACATTTTTTTTGTAATTGATGGTCAATAGAAGTGATTGATGTAATGGGTATCCTACACACAATGCAGCACTACTGTATGTAAGGCTGCCTAGTTCCCTACACACTTGAAATCAGGAGTCTGTGGCCCTGCGTAATTAATTTAGGAATCAATTTCAGACATACCTACGCTAAAACACTGTAACGTAACATCTATCAAGTGTGCGAAATCGATAAAAAAAACTTGTCCGAAATTGATTTCCAAATCAATTACGCAGGGCACAGACTCCTGATTTCAAGTGTACCGTGTACGTATTATCTTCCATTAGTTCCATTGATTGCATGATGCTATGTAAACATACTTAGTGATGACGTCATAATACACGGATGACGTACATACGATTGCTATTTTTCGTTTTTGTGTCAGCAAAGATTATATTGTCTAGCACCAACTGATAATGCATTAGAGCGCCCTGTAAAAGTTTCTTAGTAGGTATCTTGGTGCTCCAATACATTTCTGTACCAAGATATGCGTGCAAGTTTGTTGTGATTGAACCCAATCGTTTTATTGGCCAGTTTAAATCTGATTGTGGATGGCGAGTATGTTGCTCACCAACCAAACGCAAAAAACTGGAGGAGTAAAACCCATAACACAAGTTGCAATGTCTTTCGAAATATGAGGTGTTCAGACATTTTAAGTACTTCCTTATTTAAACATGCACACGTTTGCAGGCAGATGTAAACTTTGTAACTCGGTCACGAAGAACAAAGCCTCTGCAGAGGAACCTCTAAAAAGCATTATGCGGGTCACTCTGTAATTGGGCGCAAGCCTAGTTGAGGGCCCAGAACAAGAAAGGGATAATAAATAATTAAAAATAATAGTAAAAGACGCCGTTTTGCTCAGAAGGCAAATGATAAGACTAATCTAAAGACAGAAATTGAAACAACCACCTATAACCATTACATAAAAACAATATAATCTAGTTGGAACCATTCCAAAAATATCCTCGATTTCAATCACTATTAAGGATATGGGTTAATGGTTCCAAATTTTAAGAGGTTACCTTCGTGTATAAAAAATGCCCTTTCGAAATAATTCCAAATTAACCAACCTTTAATACTATTTATTAAAATTACTCTAAAATTTATATACACCAGCCATGCTTGGCCCATAGACATGTATTATACATAAATGGTCCCAATAATTATTAAGATGGGAGTTTACGATATGTAAATTTGCAAAATGCAATTGTTTGGATTTGGTAGTACATAAATAATACATTTGTTTATTCAACGCGAATAAATAAATTAAGATAATAGGCACTAAACTACAGTAGTTTCATAATTATTTATTCCATTACACTACACACAAAAATCAATTTCAAACAAATAAATTTTACAAAATTTAACAAAATACAATAATTTACTCACCTTTTGCATGATTCTGAAAAAATATGCACAACCAGATATTCAGCTAGATAATCATCATGAGTATTACATTTGTTGAGTAGAATTGCCATTCCAGGTGTTATTATCATCATCACTCTCCTGATTGTCCTGTAAGCGGTGTATTATGTTTCCTTGTCGGCGGACAACACTACTTTCTCCTAATTTTCTCCTTTGCATTCTACAATGAAATATATTAATATACAGTTGTTACAAAAGGTACCTACTGGCAGTATAGGTTAGGTAGATTAGTGCCCTTTCCAATTTTCTACCAATTCTTTCAAAAATTTTGCAACTTGCGAGACAATTTGTATGCAAAATTGCAGCCTTGTGGCTATCACGTGAATACATTCATTTTCGTGGCATGCCACACTTGTCTGCCAAGGGGTTGCCCTGTTCAAAGACTAGCAGACAACTTTTTTTCGTATTTCATACTCATGAAATTGTTTATATTACAAAATTTCAATGTTAAGTCCAGATTGTGACTGTATAGGAAAAATAAATGTCAATTTCTCGTTTAAAACTACGGCGCAGAAAGGATTGTTTAAAACTCTGCAGAACAAGTTATGAGGAAACTACTGCCTGACTACCTCTCAAATTCAAAAAGATATATAGATAACTGTATAAGTATAAAATATGGTGCAAGAATCAAAATATTCATACCTATAAGATAACCATTAATCTATTTAGGTAATCATTAAATTGTGTATTACATTTCAATGTGTACTGTCACTTTTTGTCCCAGAAAAGTGACATTTGCATCCCTTAAATCAATGGAAGACAAAACAGGTTGATTTATTCCACGGTCTACAAAAAACAACTAAAATGATTTTTTAAATTTTTCCTTTACGTCCAAATAATAATACCCAACTTGTTATAGTAAAAGGTCGCGACATAATAGATATCAACCTGTTACAAATAACTACCAAAACATTTTTTTTTGTAATTGATGGTCAATATAGAAGTTATTGGTGTAATGGGTATCCTACACACAATGCAGCACTAGTGTATGTAAGGCTGCCTAGTTCCCTACACACCTGAAATCGGGAACCTGTGACCCTGCTTCATTGATTTGTGAATCAATTTCAGACATACCTACGCTAAAGCACTGTAACGTCTGTAACATCTATCAAGTGTGCGAAATCGATAAAAAAAACTTGTCCGAAATTGATTCCCAAATCAATTACGCAGGGCCACACACTCCTGATTTCAAGTGTACGCATTCACTTCCATTAGTTCCATTGATTGATTGCTATGTAAACATACTTGCAGATGTGTTCCACACTGACTCCCTGTACTGCGCAAACGCAAGCGCGCTAAAATTTGAATTTGTGTACAGCTGTCAAGTGTAAATAATAAATAAAAATAACTCAGAGTAAGAAACGTTATAATTGTAGATAATTTTTAGCTTACCTGCTTACCTATTATATGTAGTAGGTATATGAAAATGCCATATTATCAAGATGAATTTTGTTGTTATCTACATTTGGAGTGCATGGTCATAGAATATGCCAAAGGCGATATTAGGAAACTGCTTCGGTAAGTACTGTAATAGTTAATTAGAAAGAGTTAATGACATTTACTTACAGCAATAACGTTACAGACAGACCAACATTGATCTATGGTAAAGAGAGAGTCCGGTGCTGAACGAATCACAAAAAACCAGACGACAAGGATCATGACTGATAGCTAAAGTAGAGGTTTGCTTTCAAGTTGGCGCTATAATGTATTTAATTGGAATTCACAGTAGTGACCGAAGGCTTTAATTCGAGAAGAAGAACATATATTCTTTCCGAAAATACAGCGACATTTGGTTTGTAATATGGAAGTCAGCTGGAACTGGTATTATAAACAAAACAAATGGTGGCACGTTAAAGCAAATTCAAATTTTAGCGCGTTTGCGTTTGCGCAGTACAGGGAGTCAGTGTGGAACACATCTGCAAGTATGTAAACATACTTAGTGATGACGTCATAATACACGGATGACGTACATACGATTGCTATTTTTCGTTTTTGTGTCAGCAAAGATTATGTTGTCGAGCACCAACTGATAATGCATTAGAGCGCCCTGAAAAAGTTTCTTAGTAGGTATCTTGGTGCTCCAATACGTTTCTGTGCCAAGATATGCGTGCAAGTTTGTTGTGATTGAACCAAATCGTGTTATTAGCCAGTTTAAATCTGATTGTGGATGGCGAATATGTTGCTCACCAACCAAACGCAAAAAAACTGGAAGAGTAAAACCTCGAGTAAAACCCATAACACAAGTTGCAATGTCTTTCGAAATATGAGGTGTTCAGACATTTTAAGTACTTCGTTATTTTAAACATGCACACGTTTGCAGGCAGATGTAAACTTTGTAACTCGGTCATGGAGAACAGCTAAAAAGCATTATGCGGGCCACTCTGTAATTGGGCGCAAGCCTGTTAAGGGCCCAGAACAAGAGAGGGATAATAAATAATTAAAAATAAAAGATGCCGTTTTGCTCAGAAGGCAAATGATAGACTAATCTAAAGACAGAAATTGAAACTGAACCACCTATAACCATTACATAAAAACAATATAATATAGTTAGAACCATTCCAAAAATATCCTCGATTTCAATCACTATTAAGGATATGGGTTAATGGTTCCAAATTTTAAGAGGTTACCTTCGTGCATAAAAAATGACCTTTGGAAATAATTCCAAATTAACCAACATTTAATACTATTTATTACAATTACTCTCTAAAATTTATTTACACCAGCCATGCTTGGCCCATAGACATGTATTACACATAAATGGTCCCAATAATTATTATGATAGGAGTTTACGATATGTAAATTTGCAAAATATAATTGTTTGGATTTGGTACATAAATAATACCTGTTTATTTAACGCGAATAAATAAATTAAGATAATAGGTACTAAACTACAGTTTCATAATTATTTATTCCATTACACTACACACTAAAATCAATTTTAAACAAATTAATTTTAAGAAATTTAACAAAATACAATAATTTACACCTTTTGCACGATTCTGAAAAAATATGCACAACCAGATAATCATCATGAGGATTACATTTGTTGAGTAGAATTGCCATTCCAGGTGTTATTATCATCATCACTCTCCTGATTGTCCTGTAAGCGGTGTACGTTTCCTTGTCGGCGTACAACACTACTCTCTCCTAATTTTCTCCTTTGCATTCTACAATGAAATATTAATATATACAGTTGTTGCAAAAGGTACTGGCAGTGTAGGGGGTAGGTAGATTAGTGCCCTTTTCAATTTTCTACCAATTCTTTCAAAAATTCGAAGGACAGAAACAGTAAAAATCTCCCCGCGAATATACAGGGTGTCAAAAAAATAAAGTCAATGATTTATTCGGTTTTATTGCCCTACTTCAATTAAAATTAAGGCAGTTAGTGCACAATCCTACCTGGACGTTTCATGTTGGTTAACTGATCCACTTTCGTGCTGCACATTTGAATCTTTGTTCCTTCTTTGGCCACTAGTGCCAGCATCACCGCCGAACAATTTTTGTTTTAAATAACCTAAGAAATTTAAAATTGGCGCGATAAATGACCAAAACATTGCCATCCAAGATCCATTCTGGGTGCTAACCGTTCCGTCTTGCAACGGAAGTATTAAAATCACAGCATTAGGTACCAACTGCAACTCCACTAACGTATCATTGTTATTGGCAGCGGTAAATTCTCGTCGAGGAAATGTGATTGACAATGTAAAACTTTGGTATGGCAAATTAAGATTCTCCTTAATAAAATCTCGGACGCTTCCTAAAGTGCAGTTACTAGAAAATTCGTGAGTATGTGCAGAACCGTCTGGACACCGAAACTGTAGCCTTGCAGTGTTGCTGTTCTGCACGGCTTGCTGTACGGTCGGTTGAGTGCTGGATGTAGGCGAATTTGAAAACTTAGCGGCCCGCTCTGCCTTATCTTGCGCAATTTGGGCAAGCACACGCTGTCTAGCTTGTATCTGTTCCTGCTTCTCTTTATTTCGTTCCTCCATGAGGTCCTTTAATTCCTGATCTTGTTGCCATCTTTTCAGTTTTTGAACATCCTGTCCAAGCTTACGGCGTTCAATTTCCTTCACACGTGATTGCTAAAAATGAGAAATGTACGTTCTTCAATTTAAATGAGGAGACTAAATTATTACACCCTCCTCCTCGGCCTGCTTTTCTAAACGTTTTTGGCTGATAAGCTCTTGTGCTCTCTCAATCTTTTGTTCTGGGGTCAGCTCGTCTGATTGATGGTTAACCACTGGTTCACTGGTGGAACTTGGTAATGAATTTGCAGTGGGAGCCTCTTGGGTGACAATTTTCTCTTGGTCTACCAGATCTTGTGATGAACTTGCTGTTAATAATAAAATATATAGCTACAATGAGAAACACTACCACTCTTACCAGGTGTCGTTAGTACACCGTGCCTTTGTAAAATTTCCTGTAACTGTTGTAAAAATACTGCTTTATGGAGGACATCAGTTACGACCTCTAATGGACTACCACTTTTACCAATAAAGAACAATGAGGGAACGGATGCTTGCTTATCTATACAATATTAAGCAAATACACAGGCTTACTTTGTAAAAACACCACAAAGGATACATATTTGAGTAAACTGCTGATGTGGTACAGAATTTTCCTCTACTTTAATAGCAACAAAGTGATTGCTTTCTAATTGTGTGGATACCTCTTCATTTTCAATTAGACTAGTAAATTCTTTCGATTTTTCGTCTTTACCTGAAAATTAATACAAGAAAAGGAATTTAATTGAATTTTGGATATTTGTCATCTATCTCACCTTCAATGTACACGACAAATACAGTGCCCTTTGTTTTGGAGACCGTAACCGCTTCGGCAATATTTCCTTGGTACCAGCGCATTTTTTCTTTACTTCTTTTTCATTAAAAACTATTAATTAATTGAAGAAAAATTTTTCATGACGATGACTTGACAAACAGATGATTTAACCGAAGCATTGCCACCAACATGCAATTCCTAAATGTCACCAGGTGAAATAAAGCACAGTATACACCTTTGTTTTAAAGGCCCGATTGGACCTGAACGTTACTACGTCTATTGACAGATGTCCTTAATATTACAAGTTTGGAACTATATCTAAACATTTAATTTGACAGGCATTTGAAATCGTACATTCTATGAGGTTAGTCCAAGCTTTTTTGTAGATTATTTAATTACCTATTGCGGAAATGAAATTAAAATTTGTGAATGTTTGTATTTTCGCAATATCTCTGCTTAAAAAACAGATATCTAAATGCAGTTTTTACTGATATACTCATTTTTTAATCTTGTTTGATAATATCATATAAAATTATAAGTACCTATCGTTCCATTTGAAATTTTTAAAAAAACCCTGCAAAACTGAAAGAGGAGGGCTATGGTTGGTAGAAATTAATACCTTTCATTAGAGTACCATGAAGGATAAAACTAGTTCCACCCCCTTCCCCTCCAACCCCATACTTTGATAAGAGGGCAGAAAGAAGGGCAGTAGTTGGTAGAAAACGGTTCCTTACGTTAAGACATTAATTAGAAAACACTGAGAGATAAAAATAATTGTTAACCCCTCCCCCTCTTCAGGCCCGGTCGCTCCCTCATTTCGAAAAAGAGTCGCACGGGAAAATTATACTTTGTACAAACCAATTTATTTCGATGAGACCTTTCATTAGAATTCCATGAAGGGTAGACCATGCCCCCCCCCCCCTTCTAAAGTTTAACTTGGCACTAAAGCCTGCGTATGCAAAATCTGAGACCAATTGGTTGTCGTATGTAAAAGTTATGCACGTTTTCTTTCAAAAACAGCATCTCAGGAAATAATTCGTGGGGGGGGGGGGCCCTTTTAGACAGCGAAATTTGATGGCTGTCTGGCACACCTTCAAGGTATAGGCTACCCATCCCCTAGAAGTAGTTCAAAACGGTAGAAGTGCGTCCGGACGGACGAACAAAACGCAAAAAATAGCACATTTTTTTAATTCTTAAAA